>NC_090134.1:11027500-11103837 GCF_040581485.1 Linepithema humile | reverse complement strand
TATGTGTACGATCGATGTTTGATGTTGAGGAGTTGTGTGTACTTTGTGCAAATGTATCGATGTCGGCACCTTCTCTGGATGCATTTTTCTAATTTTTTCCAGTATCGCTGATCTATACTGCTTCGGTATCATATAATATATGTAGTCATAATAGTGTGAAGAGATTCTTGATATTAGACTATCCTGAGCGCATAACGAGCACAACTTTTCCATCAATATCGGCAGGATAGATTCTATTAAAAACGTCGAAAATTCCTCCTCGGAATATTCTAGTACACTGTCGTCAATTTCACTCGTCCATTCGATAAATTGTTGTCGAAATATAGTATCCGGAATATATGGTTTAATGAATGCAGGAAATGTTGTATACTTTTCAATTATTTCCTCACTGTTTTTATATTTCCTTCTACATTCCCGACATGTTGTTAACCAATCTGTGAGAGTACTCAGATTTTCCTCTCGTAAGATGAGACTGTCTTCCATCTCTGTAATAAATAAAAATTATTAAAATAAAAAAATATCCAATTAGTTATTACGCATTCAAAAAATGTGTATTAAAGATATTTTAAAAATGTGTACTTTACCTATTTCAGTTTGCACAGAGTGCAATCTTTCCTGTACGGTGGGGGCCCGTCGATGTGGTCACGCTGCCACGACTGGTTGTAGTGCAACGAGCACCGACGATAACCTTGCACTTCCGGATCCGCTCTTAAATGATCCGGTAGCCTATCCCACACGTGATCCACAAACCGAGCAAACTTGCTTAATAAAATCACCTTCGGCACAAATTCTAACTCCACTGCTGTTAAATTGAGAATATCGCGTTCATCCGAGAGTGCGATGAACATTTCGACTGTTATACCACTCGTTCTTCGCGGGCCTTATATACCCGCTTGTTGCACACGACATTGATTAAAACTATCGATGGTTCATATTTGCATTAACAATCCTTATCTTATCTCTTCCGGGAATTATTGTGATCTGATACCCCCCACCATTCCAAAATTACCTCCTCTCCTCCAAACACGATGACGCATCTAGCAACATGGCGATGCCTACAATTTGTATTAACAATCATTATCACACCCTCTAAGAAACGGCGCTCAAATGCTGCCTCTTTGTTCTAAAATACAGCGATGACGCAATCCGTAAATCTGCACGAACCTGCATACTATAAACATAATGATTCTGACAACATGGCGCTCTACTTTGATGCGTAGAAAAAAAAAACCTGCACCAATAAACAGTTCTCTTTCCAATAAACAATCCTTATCTTTTCCGGGAATCCTTATCTCGCGATTTGTATTAACAATCCTTATCTTCCGGGAATTATTGTAATCTGATACCCCTACCACTCCACATTTACCCCCTCTCCTCCAAAAACGAAGACGTCATTACCCCCTCCACTGTTATCCGATACCCCTCTTCCCCTCTTCACCCGCGCACCCCCTCATTGCCCCATGGGTTAGAACCCCCATAGTATAACTACTGTAATGCATTTTCATGTAAATTTTGTAACTCATTTTTATTTTGTAAGTTATCCTTATTTTGTAACATAATTTCATTTTGCAACTCATTTTGAAATTTATTTCCATTTTGTAACTCATTTTAAAATTTATTTTTATTTTGCAAATTATTTTTATTCTGTAACTTATTTTCAGAAAATAATGCCAGACTTGAAGTTGGTTTATCAAAAGATTCTATTTATAATATCAGTTTCTAACTGTACTAATTTTCTTCTATGTGAACAACTAATTGCACGTTTGTATGATTTTTCCTGTGACATTCTATATATCTAAAAAAATGATTCAAAAAGAAAACCCCGGTTCATTGATGTTGTTCTATACTGTACATATCAATACATACACTACCGTCAGAAAGTTTAGGACCAAACGTTTGAAAGATATAATTTTGTTTTTTTATTTAAAATATGTGCTAATCCAATTTTCACAGTATTGTAATATGTCCGTGTGAAGATATAATTAAATAAAAAAAAAAAAAAAAAAAAAAAAACCAATTGACAGAATTGCACGTTTTAATGTAAAAAATAGATTATTTATGTTATGTGTTTTAATATTATATCACATTGGTCCTAATCTTTCTGTAGTGTATAATAAAATTATATAATAAATATATAATAAAATTAAATTGTATAATAAATGTATAATAAAATTTAAATTTTACTTGAGTGAATAACATTGATAACATTACATTTAATATCAAAAAAAAAAACTTACCTCTTAAAATAAGACCAAAACGCTTTTAGGGATCAAGCGATAATGTCTGAACAGATGCTTAGAGATGAGCATAAAGAATAATAATAGGGAAGGACCAATAATATTCCCACAGCAAGAGTGTATACACTTAAATATATTTGCAGATGAACATAAGAACCTGTAATAGAAAGATACTTATTGTGACGTGACGCTTTTCGAGCGCCGTCACAAGGGCGATAGCCCGGCCGAGGGAGCAAAGAGTCCTGGTGTTGCTCCTCGCGTGGAGAGAGCAACCCGCGAGACTCCACAATCTGTGCGCGTTGTTTATATTGTCGTTCCCGTTTTGTATCGTTAATATCGTTTAAGATTGTAAGGCGAGACCCCGTGCGGGCGGCGTTGCGTATTTTGTGCCTCAGGGCGAAGATGCAGCATCGCCATGGAAACCGGACACCGGGGGATCATCAACGGGTGTCACGCGTTAATGACCCCACTGCAAAAGGTCAGGTACCGCGATCCCGTCGCCTCCGCCATCCTTATCGACTAACTCCGCTTTGATTTTAGCCACAAATTCAAAGAAGCGCAGAGAAACGCAGCAGCAAACCTCGCCCGGCTGCAGACGGCTTCGAAAATTCCGAAGATGCTGCACCCGGAAGGACCGGAGTATGGCCCGGCCAGCCTAACCAGTCTCTTCCAGGAACATCGACTCATCAACACATTATCGGCCGAATGATTTGAGGAAATCACAGAAAGCAGGGGGGGGGGAGCGCCCTGGATGAACTGTGGGCAGTTCTCAGGGGCCCCTCTTTTTGGAAAATCGGCAGGATGCGCAGGAAGGCGACGCGGATTTGGAAGAACCTACGTGCAGAGCCGAGAAGAGTCACTGTTCGGTGTGCCGCAAGTGCGTGAGGACGAACACGAGGACTCAGCCCAACGACGCCGAAGACGCCGAAGACATCCACTCGATGTAAGCCGCCTCTCGGGTAGCCGTAGAGTTCCGTCCGGTTATGGCTGGTAGCGTGAATCTGTTTTGTATTTAGTGTCTCTCACACAACTAACCGAGATTTGTGATACCGTGAGCACGTATTGACGCTCAATTACCGCGTGTCCAGCCGGCTCCGGATATCGCGTAAAAGTCTCTCCGTCTTGCGTGAATTAAGCGCCGACAGTCTCTTTCGTTTGCCGTTTCGTTTCGTTACCATACTGTCTTTCCGTTACCGTTTCTGTTTGAAGATACCGATTGCTACCGTCTTTCCGTTACCGTTTCTTTTGAAGATACCGATTGCTACCGTCTTTTTTGCGATACCGTTTGGTTACCGTTTTTGTCGCGTTATCACCGTACCGGAAGTACCGTGGGTGAATGTCCGCGGGCGGATTTTGGTTCGGGAACGTTCTCTGCGAGATTGCTGTTACCACAAAGTTAGCGTCTCGGCGAGAAACGTGAAAGCCCGCGAAAAATAGCCGTTCCGCGACATCTCATTTCTGGCCGTTAGGCTACCGTCGTTCAAAGAGTATTTATTTGGCCTTCACCGGCCGCGTCGGATGGTCGTAAGATAAGTTATTTGTTTTGCTGGATATCGTCGGATCAGCTGCGAATTATCGTGATCGCGTTTCCGAGATTTCATGTAGTTATCGAACTTTATTCTTGTTACCGATTGATTGGGCGAATGGCCTTACTACCGTATCAAACTATTTCCGCCGTATCGGCTCCGGCCGAACTATATAAGCATCTTTAACCTTGTAACCGAATCACTGAAATACATCATTGTTAAATTTTAATTATTGAGTTGTCCTTGTGTTTGCCTCTCACTCCAGATATCTAACGTTAAATAAAAGAACTGCGCCCCTCTGCCATATACTGAGCGGGGAGCGACCGAGCATTTTAGAGAGCTGTTGAAGTTACCGATACCGCGGTGCGATTACTCGCACCTGGCGCCCATTTCCGGTTACCGATATCGCGTGAGTTACCTTGCTCCCGAATTTTGTGGAGTATCGCGAGTTACCGAATCGTGCAGTTATTGCCGATTTCGCGAGTTACCTTGCTCCCGACGAGCGTGGAGTACCGCGAGTTACCGAATCGTGCAGTTATTGCCGATTTCGCGAGTTACCTTGCTCCCGACGAGCGTGGAGTACCGCGAGTTACCGAATCGAGCATCTATTTCCGATACCGTGAGTTACCGAATCGAGCATTTATTGCCGATACCGCGAGTTACCGAGTCGTGAATTTACTGCCGACGCCGCGTAAGTTACCTAACTCCCGAAGACCGTGGAGTACCGCGGTTACCGATTTCCATTGGGCGTGCTCCCTCGGACCTGGCGTGATTCCGAGGCTAGTTCACGTTGCAAATTTATATAAGTTTGTTATAAAGCAGATATATATCAGCATATGAATTAATGTGTTTCACAAATTAAAATGTTAAAAAGCAAAAATAATAAAAATAAAATTTATTTAACAAAGCGTTATAAAAACAATTTTTTTAAAATAAATTTGTTAATTGTTTATACAAAAATTTTAAATATAAGCTCAATGTAAATTATATATTGGATTAAAATCAAGCAAGTGCTATAATTTCAATATTGTGTAAAGTACACATATACAATTTTAAATTATACAGGCCTCTGAAATTAATATTCCTATTGTTACATTTGAAAACATAAAACATTTGATTTCATAAATAAAAACATCACATTTAATGTCATACAAAAAGAATTAATATTGAAATAATCGTGTGATTCTTTGATTGAATGACAAGAGAAAGGTACAGCAAAAGACCAAAGATCAAAACGCTTTTCAAGATTAAGCGATAATGTCTGATGAATATATACCCAGAGATAAGCATGAATAATAATAATAGGAAAGGAATAATAATATCATCACAGCAAAGTATATTTGCAGAACATCAAAACTTATAACAGAAAAATACCTGTAAGTTAATGATGAAACAGACATATCGCTTAACGTACATATGTATAAAAAATTTAAAAGCACAAAATTTAAATTATTAAGACCTCTAAAATTAATTTTGCAAAATTGTTATTATATTTGATAATATATTATAGAAAATTTTCTTTGAAATAACCTTGAGAATTTTTGATTGTATATGATAAGAAAAAAGCATATATAGAAGATCAAAATGCTCTTAAGGATTAAGCCATAATTTCTGATAAGCAGATGTTGAGAGATGAGGCTAAATAATAATAATAAGAAAGGTTAATAGTAAAAGTCATAGCAAAGTTTATTACAATTTGCAGGTTATAATTGTTATGTCACAAAAATCTGTTATATCAATAAATTTGTGATAAAATAAAAAAAGGACGATTACCTTGGAGATGCTGCTTCTTTCTTCTTATAATTAGATCTTCTTAGCCATAGTGCGACTAGCAGATGGACACATATGAATATCACAAGTAACTAATGTAAGGCACAAAATATTTATGAACGCGGAAATGATATTGATGCAACGGGAAATTATTGCATACGTGACACGCGAGGACCGAGAGGACCATGGCAACAAAAGAAAAGATCTCTCGAAAAGGCGGGAGACGAGACAAATGAAAGTCACATTGCATGTTTCAAACAAACCTAACCAATCTCCCGATCACGCCACCCTAGCTAGTCCACAAGAACCAATCAGATGATTTCCCGTTTACAAAAATGCTAGTGCGCCAACGCAGCTATAAGCATCGCACAAGGCAACCAATCCGGGAGCAAGAAGACGTTGCGCGCGCTGACAACAGGATGCATGCACAAATTTACAATCAAAAATATATAAATACTTAAAAAATATTACAAATAATATTAAAAATAATAAAAATATTTATGTCTTAAAAATAAAAAAATGTTAAAAATATAAGAAAAAAATTGTCACTCCTATATGTGTAATTCACTTTTTAGCAATAATTATACATGACAATTTTATTGGGCTTTTTCCTTGTTAACTGAATAGACTGTTAGTTCAGAGTTCATCTTTTTTCTTTTATTTGGAAGAAAATAAAAATATCACAACCAGAATCATTCTGGATTTCTTTTAAATGTCTTGAGGAATATCTTAAGATTACGTCTTGGCGTTATGTGCTTTTATATCCAGTGGACATCCTGTGGATATTTATAGGATATAGTGGATATTTATGGATATTTATAGGATATTTATTCTATTATAATATTTGACATTTTTTAATTAGATAAAATACTTAATATAACTAAAACAGTTATATGCGTACATAAAACATTTTTAATAAAATATCCTACAAATATCCTAGGATAACCTGGACATATTGTGGATAATCCTCAGGACGTTTTGTGCTGTCTGGGTTTTATCTCAATTAAAAATAAAAAATAAAGACAATGCGTGTTCTGGGCATCGATCATGTAATTTCAAGTGAAAAGTTTCACTTTTCACTTATTGTATGTTGCGATCTCACGTGAAAATTTTAACTTTTCCACACATTTCATTTCGTGATTTTGTAAGAGCATCGAATAAAAGTGAAATCACTAGAAGCGAATTCAGTTGTAACTGATGAAAACTCGCCAAAACGACGCAGCCGACTGTCAATATACATTCAATGTATTATCGACTTATATTTTCTGCCACGTGCTTTGCTGGGTTGTGTAAAAATTAAAAAATAATGAATATGACATATAAACAGAAAGAAATCTTATTAGACTTTATGTCTAAACATATTGATGTTGTACGAGGAAGAGTTTCTCGTGATGCGGAGAGCCGTTCAGCACTGGTAAATATTAATTTTTTTTGCCTTTCTTAAATAATAAATATTATTTATGTACAAAAATCTAAATTTACAGAAAAGTTTATGGGAAGAAGTAGCTGAAACTGTAAATAGTTCCGGACAAGGACCAATAAAAACTTCAGCGGAATGGAAAAAGGTTAGCTAGTTGAAAAATTATAAATAATATTTACGCAATATATTTTTATCTCCTACATTTGTCTGTCTCATATTTTTAATATTGCATATGTATATTTGTTATACAGTGCTGGAATGACTGGAAAATGAATGTCCTAAAGAAAGAAAGCAAGAAAAGAGCACACATGCAAGGAACGGGCGGAGGACCTGCAGTAGCTATTAATATTTCCGACTTGGAGCAAAAACTATTGGCTATATTGACTCCAGAAGCAGCTGGTATGCCGAATATACCAGAAGGAGGACTAATTACTAAAACGAATCTAAATTCAATGGTATACGTACAGTTTTTTTATTTCATAAATTTGCACTATTCCCTTGTATTTACTGTTATATTTATTATACACAGATAAGTTATCCGGTCAAATCAAAAGAAGTTGCAAAAACTTCAAACAAGCCATCGCATGTAAATGTACAACAAGATGTAGATGATAGTCAATTTCCCGAGATTCTACAGCATATACATGGTAATAATAATAATACATAAGCTTCTTTTCTACGATTTTACTTCATCGTTTCATTTTATTTCATTTTAGATAGTTTAGATTCTAGTACAGAAACAGAAATTGTAGAAGAAAAGGAAAACGTCGGAATGAGACTATCAAAGATTAAGAAAGTCAGCATGAAGGTAGTTGAAGAACCATCAAACAACAGATCATTGCATGTAAATGTACAAGATGTAAATGATAGTCAATTTCCTGAGATTCTGCAGTATATACATGGTAATAATAATAATACATAAGCTTCTTCTCTATGATTTTATTTCAGCACTTCATTATTTCATTTCATTTCATTTTAGATACTTCAAATTCTGCTACAGAAACAGAAATTGTAGAAGAAAAGGAAAACGTCGGAATTAGACCATCAAAAATTAAGAAAGTTTGCAAGAAGGTTGCAAAATTGCCTGGAAAACCGCCAAACACCGACCAGGATTTGCCACCGACAATGACAAACATGACATTACAAATGTTACAGCTTCAGCAAGAAAAGATGAAAATAAAAAAAGAAGAGCTTACAGTACAAAAGGAATTACTTGCCGTCCAAAAAGAGATTTTGAATGAGACAAAGGATTTTAATGCTATGAGTGACAATTACTTTGAGACTAAAAACTAATGCAAGGATAAGATAAAATTATAAGATTATTAAAATTATCGATATAAAGTTAATATTTTTTTTTACTATGAAATATCGACATAAAGCTAATATTTTGTTTTAATATTAAGTATTGCATTGCTTTATAAGACTGTTAAAATTATCAACATAAAGTTTATATTTTATTTTAAATATTTCTATTAAGTATTATATTATTTTATAAGATTATGAAAATGTGATACAAATCAAATGTGATGTAAGCCAAATATGATAAAGAAAAAAGTATACGGATAGTAGTTTAGTAATACTGTAATCATATAAATGCCATGTGATATTGTTATCGGATGATTGAATACTTCATAAATAAAAAAGTCTTTATTTACAAATGTTTACATTTATTTGTAACCAAAAGTATATACAGAAAGAATAAAAGAACATTTTTATATCTCTACAGGATTGTGCTAAGTTAATTAACTGTTTAACATTATATTATTCAGAAATATAGATGTACAAAATTTTGGCTCAAAACAAATTACTATCAGTATCTCTCAACCTTTAATATTTTTTTTTACCTTTTCTTTATCCCAATTTATGTCATGTCTATATATATAAATATCTGTTTGATATATTTTCATCTTATTTTGTATAAAAGTCTAGAAGCGTTTAAGAAATTATATTGTAAAGAAATCTAAATTATTAAATTGTATACTAAATTCGTATGCAGGTACACGAAGAAGACATTAGAAAGATTCCAGCAAGATAAAGTTAAATGAAAATTTATGATCGAGAAATGACTGCTTTACTTGAATACATTTTTCACTGTGTAAAATATCGGCGAATGATATTTTCACGAACTTCATTTCCTGTAAGATGTGCATTTTCTTCACGGGGTACTTCATCTTCTATATCGATATCGTCCAAAAAAATATCAGGATCAGGCACATTAAAATGCTTTGCATAATTGTGCAAAACACAAACAGCGTTTACAATCAGAGCTGTAACAAATTAAAATAATACACTTAATATCAAAATAAATATTTGTATACGTGACATTATGTATTCAACGTTATAAATATATATATAATATAATTATATATATAACATACAAAAAAACCCAGCAAACAAAAATGGATAATAAAGAATTTATTTTTTCCACAATCCATTCCTTTAAATTCATTTGCAGGGATAAAGAATCTAAATTCAAATTAAAATGAATTGAATTTTATCTATTTCAGTCTATTTTCGTTTGCTACGAAATATGAAACGTATGTACCTGCAAACTCTGGTTTGTAATGGAGTGCTCTTTCTTTTCTTAGACATCGCCACCGTCCTTTTAATACACCAATACATCTTTCAACAGAACATCGAGCTTTCACGTGTGCCTCTGTATATAGTGCCGAAGGTGTTGCAGGTTCTTGGTTGAGTTTTGGTGTCATTAAGTACGGCAATGTCGGATATCCTGAATCACCTATACACAAAAAAGAAACATGTTAGCTTCGTATATTTCAATTTCATTATACAATACGATAAAAACAGAAAAAAGTATTATATATAATCGTTATTACCTAATAACCATGTACCAGTTTCACCATTCCAAAATCGTTCCTCCAAATGAACGGATAATGCAGAAGAAGCCCATACTCGTGCGTCATGGGTTCGACCACCATGAGCAGTACTTACATACAAAATTTTGCCAAAATAGTCGCTCACCTTCACATATGTTTATCACATAATTAACAATTAATATTCATACAATATATGCAGTATATGCAGTATATACAGTATATACATATATATATTTACATTTACGTGCAACGAATATATGAATACATTTACATTACTTGTAATACTTACCAACATAACATTCAAAGAGTGATAAAGCTTTCTGTTAATAAATAAATGCTCTCTTTCCTTCTGTGGGGGCCAGATTGCAATATGCGTTCCATCAATTGCCCCAGTGACTCCTGGAAATCTTGCATTATCCCAATATCTGTGTTTATATATATCCAATATAATAAAATAGTTCCTATAATTGTTTTTCACACATATATAACTTAATCTTTTAATGTACTTACTGACGCTTTATTATCTCTATTTCTTGTCTTTCGGTTGAATATTTTATCCATTCTGGCATATGATTATTCAGCGCAGTAACTACCAAGTGCAAGATTCCACTAAAAACAGATTGGCTCATACACGTCAAGAAATCTTGTCCAACACGCCTCTGATAGGATCCAGATGCCATAAAATTCAATACTGCCAGAATCTGCACATATTGATTCATTTTTTACTGATCATTGATCTATAGCAAATTTACATATAAAGTAGAAGCCTCACAAGTTAAAAGAATTAATTTTGAATTTCACTATTATTGTTTAATTTGTCATATGTTGTTTCGATGCTTCAATTGTTCCTTATAAGACCCTAAGCAGAATGGTTGTCTTGTAAGACTCCAGACACAAGACAGTATTGTGCGTTACGTGTCTTAAAGTCTGTCTTGTGTCTGAAGTCTTGCAAGACAACCATTCTGCTTAGGGCCTTAGGTTTTAATAAGACTACAAGGATAACAGTGACATACAGGGTGGGCCATTTTAATCTATGCACCCAAATTTCTCCGTAAGTAAGCCAAATACAGAAAAATGGTTCAGACAAAAGTTGTTCAGGTGACCCCCATTGTCCTGAACAACTTTTGTCTAAACCATTTTTCTGTATTTGGCTTACTTACGGAGAAATTTGGGTGCATAGATTAAAATGGCCCATCCTGTATATACAGAGATACGTATTGCACATAGGACAGAGATACATATTGCCTAACAAAGCATGCAAATAGATAATTTTAAAATTATTTGAGAATAAAAAAGGAGGTATACATACTTTCAGCTCTGTTGGAATGGCAGTTGATCTTATTCCGGGCTGAACCCATTGTCTTAAATTTTCACACAGAATGCGAGTTGCTTGTCTTGATAACCTGAAAAGTTTTTAATAATTAATTACTTATTAAAAATCACTGAAAAAAATGTAAAATATTCAATGTATCGCTTACCTGTATAAGAAACGAAATTGTGTTTCTGACAAATCGAAAGGATTTGACGTATCGCGTAGAGGTTTTCTTATAATACCTATTTTCCGCCGTTCCTGTCTTTCTCGTTCCTGTTTCCGTTCATCGTCTTCATTTACACAATTTACAGCAATAAACCACAAAGCAACATCCATTTTTATTGCTTTCTAAATTGATTCTAGATAGATTACTGAAAAGAAACCAAACTTTCACATTTTAAGTACCTCGTTACATGCCGAAATGTTTCGCGTGAATTAGTTCACTTTTTATGACAGGCAAAAGTTGCGTGATTGCAAAACTGTCGAATTCACGTGAAAATTTTCATTTTTTGTGCTTTTCATCTAGGGGAAAAATTACATGATCAATGCCCTAGTATAAAATTCATTGAAAGTTGATAATTGACGAATAACTACGATAAATTTTCAATTTTCTCTTTAAATAACATAATTTTTCGATGTAGCACTTTCACGTTTTATATATCATGATGAATGTATGACTTAATGTATTATTTATTTTCTCTGTTTGGTTTAGATTTAGAAACGCACGTGGAGGAAGAGGAAACGGAGGAAACCGGTGGAGAGGAGGGTGGAGAAGTGGGTGGATGGGCCCATGGACAGACGAGTGGCGTGGCCACTCTGGAAGCTAGAACCGTGGATCTGGAAGCTGGTGGCGAGGCAGATCCAGACGCGGATGGCGCGGGTCTGCAAGCGAGTGGCGTGGTGGAGCTGGAGGCGGAATGCAAGACCAATGGAGAAAAGGCTCCACTTTTATATTTAACGTTAATAACTAATTTTAATAAATTTAATCTTAATAATATATTAATATCCTATTTTAATAAATGATGTCTCAATACTACATATATAGTATTTTATTAAACTTTAATTGCTTCTCATATTTTTATTATCAAAAATCACAAAATTAAAGAAAAATTTAACATAAATTTCTTTAAAAATTTAATTAAAAATGTATACCTTTGTTCATTTTACATTATGCCGTAATTTTTCGTAAATTGTACCCTAAATTTCAAGATTACAATTTGCACACTTTCTTGCGACGATTCATAAATATAGTCTTCTCAAATTCTCAAATCATTCTCATCTTCTCAAATTATAGATGAAAAGATTGTTTTTACTGTCTAGCTTGCATTCGTGTTTAATATGCGAGTATTTTTGCATCTATTATAGTTTACGTGTAAACGCCCAACCCTGGCTTTTAATATTCAAAATAAGTTATTGGTCATTACTGTATGAAATATCTATAAGAGTTTATCATCTTTTTAAATATTAACAAAAATGCAATACTTTATTTACACACACGCACGCACACACACATACGAAATTATAGAAATAATTTATTAAAATAATTTAAATGTACATTTTCAAATTACATAGGTTATTGAAAATAACTGATCTTTTGCTAAATAAACTGTAAATGCAAAAATAAATACTACAATACATGTATTTACAATACGTGTGTATTTATATTTCAAATCTGATTGATATACATAATCATGTTTTACAAGTATGCTATTACCGACACTTTGTAGATATAGCACATATCGGAACCAAAAAGTCGTGGACATAGCACGGAAGAGACCCAAAAGATCGTGGATATTACCTACGGGATTCGTGGACATTGGCTACGTAGTTCAATGTGCACGTTTTGTGCACATAGGCCGGTATTCATAGTCCGTTCTTATATTCAAGATCGTCTTAAGTACAAACTTATATTCGCTCTCTTCGTCAGACACAATCTATGTGTGACGAAGAGAGCGAATATAAGTCCGTGCTTAAGACGATTTTGAATATAAGGACGGACTATGAATACCGCCCATAGAGGTGTTAGCCCACAGAAACACGAAAAATGCGGGCATGTCCACTCTGTCTTCTCTCTGGTTTTACTGAGGTAACAGAGTCTGGCGCTGCATGTTAACGTGTTAATACGCGATTATGTAGTTCTCTGAATTAAACTGCGTAATATTAAATTCACGAAGTATTATCGGATAGTAAAGAGTGTTTTTAGATTTTTAGATTTTTAGCAATTCAAGGCTAGTGATTGAGAGGCCAGTCGCTGATCAATTGCAGGGGAATCTGCGGAATTTTCGGTGAGAAGAGGGGTAACCTCCTTAACCTCTTCCCACGTGTCCGACATGCCTCGCTCTCGTTCTCGATCACGTTCCCGCCTTAAAGGCAACAAAAGTAACTCGAAACTAAATGTAAATGCCGGGGTAAGCAATAAGAAGAAAACTACTTCTAATCCCTTAACTATTAGTGATTTTAGTGATTCGGATATGGACATGAATGTCGATGACGATGTAACCTCCTCCAAGGTAAATAATAATTTAATTTCTAACATCACCACAGATCCTGAGACTATCTCAGACATTATCGGGGTTAACACCTCTAATAATTGCAATTCTCAAAATTACGCTACTACTTCTTCTATCCCAGCAATGACGGGAACTAAAAGATCTGCTGTTGAAGACACAAATTTGACTCTAGAAATTAAAAAATCCAATAAAAATAACACATCTAACAAAGCAAAGGATGCTTCTAGTCAGATAGGTGAACCAAAGAATGCACTTGATACCTTAATTACTAATAGATATGCGAACTCTAATCAAGGTCCTTTCTTTTTTTATATTCAGTCTTCTTCTTCTTCTCCCTCGCCCATTCACCCTCTTTATATCGGGCGCTCCCTAACCAAGTGGGACAAGAATGAATTTACTAAAGTAAAGAAATTAGGTTTTGCTAAAATCTCAATTACACTCAAAACCAAAGATGCGGCTAATCTCTTAGTTTCATAACAACCCTTTAAAGATCGTAACATGACATGTTTCATTCCAAATTACAGAGTATTTCGTCAGGGTATAGTTCGCAATATCCCCACAGATATGGATTTAGAAGAACTCAAATCGGGAATTGACTGCCCATTTGAGATAACTACATTAAGAAGACTTAATAGAAGAATCACAGCTGAAGACAAATCCGGTGCAAAATCTATTCAATTTGTTCCTGCCAAGACGATTGTGATATCTTTTTTAAATCAAATTCTCCCCAAATATATATATATTTTCGGAGTCAGATATGAGGTCTCTCCTTTTATTCCAAAGACCACAATCTGCTATTCCTGCTACAGATTTGGCCATTCGGCTACCCAATGCAGAGGCAAACCTCGTTGCTCTCATTGTGGTCGCTCAGACCACGACAAGGCAAATCCTTGCCCCAACTCCGCATCTCCTCCATCGTGTGCAAATTGTAGAGGAGAACACTCTCCTATGGACCCTCTCTGTCCTGAGTTTGCCATTCAAAAAAACGTACAGCTCCTCGCAGCCAATAAAAACATTCCTCTTAAAGAGGCCAGGGATTTGCTTTCAGGTACAAACTCCAACTCAAGCTCTAATTTGAGAAATAATATCTTTAATTTCCCCCCTCTCAATGGAAGCTCTTCTCCCGTTTCACCACCCAGCTCTGCTCACTTTTCCTCACCTCTGTTCAAATCTTCTTCTTATAATAACTCTCCGACCAGTAATAACGGTATTTCTTATGCGCAGGCGACGGATAACTCTAACTTCCATAATAACAAAGCTAAAAAACATATGTTCTCTCCTACTAAAGGAATTCCTACCCCTCATGCCCGATGTTGTGTGTCGTAACACACAACGTGTCGCTGTAAGGTTAATTAAGTTAAATACCAAAATAAAATACTAAGAAAGAATTATTTAGCAAATAAAGAATAACGATGAGGCTGCAGAGAAACAACCTCGGATTCAAGGTGACACGAATCAGCAATCCGAGAAATATCAACAATAATATATCAATAATATTACAAAACTCTTGATTGCCGATTCGTATAAATACAGTCGCGCGCAAGCAGCGACGGATTCAGTTTACGATACGCGAATACACCGACTCGTTTCCCCGTGTCCGTACACGGCTCACGAAAACCTAACACCGTCCTGGCAGTTTGTGAGTGATTAAATAAATTGTTCGAGTCAAGGTTTGCGTCCAGTTATTCCACACCTCTAAGCAGTGCGTCCTGTTCCCCAAGCGGATCTCGAACTTACGGTTGCGATCGGAAAGACTCGCAACACCCCACTCATCCTAATCAGGATGGCCGAGGTTCAGGACATGACTATTTACTCGAACCAAATGATCGAGCTCTCTTCAGACCTCCAGATGGGTGTGCTATCCCTTCTGAAGGACCCAATACTATTCTCTCCCTCTCTTCTCCTTCTGGCTCTCAAGAAAGCCAGTTTAATTTTATTCTTCAGCTATTCACACAACTGATAGCTGCATTCTCTAATATAAACCCGTCATTGTACAATCATCTCGTTAATAGACCCTCTCAGCCTTATCCTTCTTGTCAAAGTGAAAATTTTTTCAATCCCTACAACAACTTTTACAATGGATAAGTCCTCTTATAACACTATAAAAATCTTCCAATGGAATGCTAGAGGATTGATTTCTAAAAAGGGCGAACTTCTTAAGATTATCAATAAATACGATGTTATCGCCATCTCTGAGTCCTGGTTAAATCATAACTATCATCTCTATATTCCAGGATTTACGATCTACAGAAAAGATTCATCTCGACATAAATCAAGTAGGCTATGTCTCATGATCCGTGATGACATCCAATCTATTGTTGACAAGGAGATTATACATTACGAAGGAGCTTTAGACACTCTTGGCGTTTCTCTTTCAACCACACAAGGTCAGTTACTCATAGTGTCTCTTTACAAGCATCCAGAAATTTGTATGGGATACGATCAATGGAATACGCTCTTTTCTTCTCTTAAAAACTTTAAGAATGTTATAGTTCTGGGTGATTTCAATTCACATCATCTCTCTTAGGGTTGCGCTTTTACCTCCGCAACCGGCAGATCACTGGAGGAAGCAGCATTTGATCATAATCTTGCTATCCTTAACAATGGATCGGCTACCAGATTGACATCTCCATTTCAAAACAAAAGTGCTGTTGACCTCACTTTTGTTAATCCAGATCTTATTCCAGTTTGCTCTTGGCAGGTTTTGGAAGACTCCATGAATAGTGATCATTTCCCTATTGTTACTACTGTCAATACTACAATCCTTTATTCCAAAAGATTCTGTCATAAAATAGATAATAACACCACTAATTGGAAAACTTTTAAAGGATACTTTGTTCACAAGGAAGATGAAATTTCAACTAGACTTTACTGTGAGGAATTTGATGTCTCTGAACAAATACATTACTTCTCTTCTTACTTTAAGGAGGCAATCAATTCAGCTAATGGCAAACCTCTTCATACCAATTCTCAAGCAACTTATCGTTCAGTTAAAGGCCCCCCACCAGCTCCTTGGTGGAACCTAGATTGTAAAACAGCCGCCCTGGAAAGAAAAACAGCCTTGAAAAATTTTAAAAACTTTCCCTTCTTCTCAAACTACATCGTTCTCAAAAAGAAAGAAGCCTTAGCCAAAAAAGTATTTCGTAAAGCTAAAAGCGAATCCTGGAAGAAATTCTGCAGTGAAATCGAATTTAAAACAGCTCCTGGAAAGATTTGGAAGGTTATTAAATGTTTTAAAAATCGTAATCTCTCCGACATAAACTATTATCCTAACTCTAGCCAAAAAAATGAGGAACTCATGGGCATTATCCACTCTCTCTGCCCAGACTCCTGTGCTCTTCCTTCTCCCTTCGAGAATTCAAACTTCTCTTCAAGAGAATGTATATTCTCTCGACCAATTTTAATCTCAGAGGTTTCGGATGTTATATCTAGGCTTAATTTACGTTCTTCCCCAGGTATAGATGGCATCAGCTACCGCATGATTTATCACTTATCTCACTTTATGCATGACCTAATCTGTAATCTCTTTAATCAAATTTTATCTTCAGGATTTTTTCCTCATGACTGGAAGAAAACCTTGGTTTTTTTAATCCCTAAAGCAACACCGGGTAAATATCGCCCTATATCACTGACCTCATGTCTCCTTAAAATCATGGAAAAAACCATCGCCTCAAGACTTCACTGGTGATGTGAACATAATAAAATTTTCTCTAAATCAATAATTAGGAATAAGAGGCGAATTTTCTCTAAATCTCAATTCGGATTTTGTAAGGGTAAGTCATGTTATGACAACTTAGCACTTCTTTCAACAGAAATTTCTACAGGTCTCGCTCTGACACAATATACGCCTTGTCTTTTCCTCGATATCAAAGGAGCGTTTGATAACCTTCTTCCCAACATCCTAATTCACATCTTAAGGGAGCTAAAAATTCCGGAGAGACTTTGTAAATTTATTTATAATCTCACTTCCTTTCGCACTCTCTTCTTCAATTTGAACGGAGAATTATCTCAACCATTCTATACATACAAGGGCGTACCCCAAGGATCAGTACTAAGCCCTCTTCTCTTTAATCTTTATATTAATAATTTACGCAAACAACTATCCAATAACTGTCGCATTCTTCAATTTGCAGATGACACGGCCATCTATATAAAAGGAAATAATATTGAAGAAATACTCCTCAACCTGTCTTTATCTGCAACTAAAATTGTTAGATACCTTGAAGACATTGGACTGGAAATCTCCCCTTCTAAATCATCTCTAGTTATCTTTACTAGGAAAAGGATTGACCCCTTCTCTTGCACTATTGATGTTAATGGAAGCCTTATCGACTCGACGGATAGAGCAAAATTTTTGGGTATTTTTTTTTATTACAGATTCACGGGACATTTACATGTAAACTATCTTCATTCTAAAGGTATTAAATTGTTAAACATTCTCAAAATGCTTAGAGGAGTATGGTGGGGAGCTCACCCCTCTGCTTTGTTAAATATCTACAAAATGGTCATACGAGCTTCCTTAGAATATGGAAACTTCGTCTTTTCCGGTGTCCCTTATAATCTATTTCAAAAACTTGAGCGCATTCAATTTCAGGCTCTAAGACTCTCACTTGGATTTAGGAAAACCACTCCTACTAATATTCTTCTGGCTAAGGCATGTGTACTACCTCTATCTACGAAATTCCTGCTTCTTACTAGGAGATACCTCATAAGGGTCTTCTCGCTGAACAAACATCCCTTAATCACCAAATTGGAAAACCTTTCTAATATAACCTCTATTCACTCCAGACACAACATTTCTAATTCTTTTCTTCTACTCAAGGCTTTTTTTTACTGTCGTACTTTTAAAAATCGTATTCAATCGGAATCCATGGCTCCTGCTCACTCAATACCTTTTGACGCCTTACTTTGGAAACCTAACATCAGGATCACTGATAGATCTAAGTTCTGTGAAAACTCTGATTCTAATCAAATCTTTAAAATGATTTATGACAACATTATCAGAAGTAAAAACGTCTTCTATACCGATGGATCTAAAAAATCCGACGGCCTCTATGTAGGGCTGGCTGTATATGCCCCTCCCTAGAACACTCACCTTTTTATAGAATAACATCTTATGCCTCCATATTCACTGCCGAAAGCATGGCAATTGACATCGCAATCGATCTTATTATTTCCAACCATTTCAAGAGTTCTATTATTTTTACTGACTCGCAAAGTATTGTCCGCTCTGTTGCTAACTGTTCACCACTACATTGCAAAAATGAATTTATCATCCGTCTTAAAAATAAACTTTACTCCGCACACGAAAAAGGACTGAATATTGAGCTTATCTGGATTCCCGCTCATATAGGGATAGTAGGCAATGAAATAGCTGATCGCCTTACAAATTTAGCCATAAGATATGGCAACAATTTAAATGCGCCCATTCCTTATTCTTATTTTTACTACCATTTCAAAGAAAAAGCAAGGTTCTTCTTTTTTATTGATTGTTGGAAAAATATAAAAGGTTGTCATTACTTTAAACATTATTTTTGCAGAGCCAAAAAACCTTGGTTCCACTCTTTTCAATCTTTTGATCGTAAATTGATCTCTTCCATATCTCGCATAAGAAGTAACCATTATAACTTAAATGCATCTCTAGCCAGATGTAATATTGTCGACTCTCCGAGATGTCAATGTGGCTATCAGTCTGAAAATATTGAACATGTTCTGTGGAACTGCCCACTTTATAATCCTGCTAGAGCAGCTTTTCAATTGAAATTATTAAAAGCTGGAATTAATCCCCCCTTTTCAACAACTACTCTACTAAAGAATCCAACTATCGAAACCTCACAGGCATTTGAAATTTTCCTTAGAATATCTAACCTCTACTTTTGAATCTCCCGCTTTCTTTATCATCCCCTTCCACCGAACCAGATGGTCGTAAGAGGGGAGACCCCTCGGAGCCACGCCATATTAAACTAAACTAAACTGAGGTAACCTTCTCTCAAGATCTATAGAGCGGTTTTCCTGAGGTAAGCCGAGAGCACAAGCTTTTACATAAAGCATAACGCATAAGCATAAGGAAATTGATTGGTCTATATATAAGCATAAGCAAATGCATAAGGAAATGGACCAATCAATTTCCTTATGCTTATGCGTTATGCTTTATGCAAAAGTCTGTGCTCCGGCCAGTAACCTTCTCTCAAGATCTATAGAGAGAAGGTTACCTCAGGAAAACCGCTCGTTCCTTTTTGCGCATGAGGTAACCTTCTCTCTATAGATTTTGACCTTCTCTCTATAGATCTTAGGGCTAGTTACTTTTAGATGGCGCATGCGTAAGCGCTAGCGTCGTGCATCCGGCATGCGTGCCGCCGGGGCAGTCGCTTTACGACTTTTATAGTAAGCATTTTATAAAAGTGATACCCTTGAGTAAAGTTCTTTGTGCAATCACAAAACGTCTCTTTTCCTAATCCTGACCCATCCTCGCCTTCAGTTAATTATCCTGATAAACACATCTAGTTGTTTTGTGGGACATACGGGCTCTAACCGGGGTTACGCCTTGCTAGTGGAATACGAGGTCTATATAGTTAGCCTCCCTCTTAACGCAAATCGTAAAAACATTTATATATTCGGATTGTATACCAGGTCACTCAAATGCCTTGACATATGAAGTTGCACGGGTGCACGGACTGAGGAATAGAGGGACGGTGCACAAGCTGTACCGGGGGAGCACGTTTGCGGCGGGGGGGGCCGCCATATTCGTTTAGTAATCACCACACATAGAACTCACTATTTGCGTATATGTGAGAAATGAAAGTCAGATCCTGCGCACAATAAACAAAATAGGAAATAGAAATAGAAATAATTATTAAATATTAGAAATAAGAAATTGGAATTATTTATTTTAAAAATAAAAAGAATAGAAAAAATTAATGCATAAATTAAGAAATAAGAATTGGAACTAATTAATATATTTTATTCTCTTGTTAGATGTAAAATAATTTCTCTTTTTAATATTAAATGTTTATTGCTATTTCTAATATTTTGTCTACTGTATGCAGAGCCTCAGAGTAATAAAAGTTAAAGTATTTTATAAAATTTATAATACAACAATAATAAAATCGCCTAATCTCTTTATGCTTGTCACTCGTTATGTCTAGTGGCACCACTACACGAGTGTAACCATGTCACAGACACAGAATCTCTGTGTGAGAATCGCTACATTAATATGGCGGAAAGCAGTCCCTCCCGCACGCTTGAGTTACCATCCCCTCTCGCCTAAACTAGGACTTTAGACTCAGTCCCTCTATTCCTTAGTCCGTGCACGGGTGTCAAAGCATATCGAGTCGGCGTGTTCCGACTCTACATATTTTTACATCATGACTGGTTATGAACATAACGGCAATGCTGTTTTGGCTATTTCAAAGCAACTGGAGCAATTGACAAATAAAGGTTAATATTTATAATATCAATCAATTGATCCAGTTGCTTTGAAACAGTCAAAACAGTTTTGCCGCTGTGTTTATAACCATAGTCATGATGTAAAAATATCTAGAGTCGGAACACGCCGACTCGATATGCCTTGACACCCGTGCAACTTCATGTGTTAAGGCATTTGTGTGACCAGGCGTACATCGTTTGTACATGAACATGAATAGGAAAAAGAAAATGTAAAGAAAATGTAATTTTTAATATTTTTAATACGATTGTTACGATGACGAATATTTGGTTCAGATTTGTAATAATAACTACATTTTTTCTTTACATTTTCTTTCTCCTCACTTAATTTTTGATCACTGATTTGATTATTATTATTATTATCGACAATTTCTTCAATGTTAGGAGATTTTAAGAAATTTCGACAGTCTTTCTGATTTTCTATACTTGATAATATTTATCCTGATTGAAAGTCTCAATGGGAACAAAGCTTAAAAATTAATAGTTTTTCGTCTAGAGATATTTTAAAAGTCTTTGGGTGTTTACGATAATTCAAGTTCGAGTTAGTTTCACTAGGACCGACAATGAGATATACATAACCATCTAGAACCTTTATGATTCATGACAACTCGACGCTGTCTTGTATTGCTTGAGTTAAATTCATTGAATTTGTTGAGTTTAATAAATATAATTATATACATATATATATAATTATATCTATTAAAGAAGTATACCAACATACATACCAACATTATTTGTTTCTTTCATAGACTGATTTGCAGTTGACATTTTTTTATTACAATAAAATTTGTTCTATAAACTCAACAAATTCAATTAATTTAACTCAAGCAATACAAGACAGCGTCGAGTTGTCATAAATCATAAAGATTCTAGATGGTTATGTCTATCTCATTTTTCGGTCCTAGTGAAACTAACTCGAACTTGAATTATCGTAAACACCCTTTAACTTTTAACTTTTGCTATGCAGTGATGACATCATAGACATATATAACTAGACCCAGCATGCATGTTTTGGCAGAACGGACAAAGAGGCAAAACATAGGAGAAGATTTCTTTCTTTGTCTGCGCAGGTAGGATGCGCAGTCGCTATTGACAGCGAGCATGACAGCCATGTGACGGCCGTGATAAAATACAGGGCATAGGTTCTAATCTAAGAAAATATATGTATAAGCGTAGTTGTTTTTGGGCAATTAAGAGCATGTTACATTTATTATATAAACATGATATTAATTTTTTAGTTAATAACATATAAATTGACATTTATGAAAAAATATTTATACTTTTAAAATTGTATTTTTATACTTTATTAAAGAATATATTTTATTTTAAAATATTTGAAACAATATAATTGGAGCATAATTGAATGAGATAATAATAACTCTAAATAAAGCATAAATAAATAGCATATATAAATAGCACAATTATTTTCTATCAAGAACATTAATATATATATATATATATATAATACATTTAATATAGTACATATAGAAATACGTATTATACTTTATGTATATTATATATACAAATTATATATACATTATATACATGTAAGAGTCGAGCGTAAGGTGTATAGTAAACTTAGATTGATGTCAGGATGAAAAAGAACTTTATTGCTCGGTATTATACACCGTAAAATACAGTATCAAGGCGCAACGCATGTTAGCGCTTGGACGGTTCGACTCAGACTGCTTTGAAGTCACGCTCATGCAGCCCAACTCACATCACCTTAGCTCGATCACGTGAGCTAATGAGAACACAGAATTATTGCCGTCGGCGGGAACCCACCGGATTGGTCTGGGGAAACTCAAGTAGCCAATGACGACTCAAGGCTGACATTCACGCTTCAGATTGGCCGGGAACACAACACTCTAGTGACTAGCCTCTTACATACAAATATATTAAGAATATTGCTTACACAGATTGTGAAATAGATCAAAATGTTTTACTTACATGTGGAAAGATATATTTTCTTTCTCGTTAGGCTTCTTCCAATATCCACATACACTGCACGTCTTCATTTTTTAACATATTTATATATATGGTATAATAATAGGGTATAATGTTCGTACACATAACACGTAACTTATGATATCCGACTTTCACGTTATGACCAGTTGACAATTGTCGGCCATTACTGTCATGATGCGTGCGCAAAAAAAGGACAGAAATATCCCCTATGTTTTGCCTCTCTCTCCGTTCTGCCAAACCCAACGAATATCATAAGAAAATATACGGCTTGCGCCCCTAACAGCACATGTAGATACTGAGAACAATCTGAGAATATCGCAAAAGTATAATTGTAATATTCTCAGAACATTCTCAAATGTACTGCAATATACGTAGTACGTTCTAGGAATCATCGTATGTCCATAGAATTTCGCAGGAAGGTCTATAGTTTAAAGACAGTATCAAGATAGGATAAAAATGGGAATGTTGCAGTAGATCACATATACATGCACACATTTACACAGTCAAGCGCTGAAACGCGCGCGCGTTCATATATTGTATAGGATAATTTAGATTAGGTTAATTAATCAGTCAATTTCTTATTAATTGATATTTGTATTTCAAAATTACGACCGTAAGCGTAAAAATATTTACATAAAACTTACAATATAAAATAAAGTTCTAGAAGCCTAAGCTAGAGAACTTCAAAGGAACGATACTGCGAACTGAAAACAGTTTTATGTTAAATCATCTTTTTAAGACATTGTTTAAAAAATAATTAAGAAAATATATTGTATATTTAACCAAGAACCAAAGAGGTGAGAGGCAATTATAATGCAAGTTTACGAACATAACCTTAAAATATTTTAAGCAAAATAATTTAACAAATACATAATAAATAATAAAAATATCACAAAAATTATATACAAACACTATCTAGCTCTTACACTTTATTCACTATTTGATGAAATAAAACTTAAAGGAAAAAAGAATTACCTTCGATATCAGTAAAACCTCGGATACGTGGTGTTGCGTGGTGTCACTTGATGCCGGACAAGCGGGAAAAGGAATTACGTATGTAAATGGCGCAGGTTAGTGCTGGTCAAGATCTATAGAGAGAAGGTTACCTCACGCGCAAAGAGGGATGAGCGGCAAGAAGGGCAAATGCTGAGCGGGGCGAGCGGCAAGAAAGGCAATGATGATCTCATCGGCAAACAGAAGCTATCTCAGACAGCTACTGTTTGTCGATGAGATCATCATGCTCTCCCTTTCCTTCATCGCCCCTCGCCACCAAGCTGTTTCTAGCTCCCCCCTTACTTCATCATCCCTCGCCCATAACCGGTTTTCCTGAGGTAATCTTCTCTCTATAGATCTTGAGTGCTGGTCTCGTCAAACCTGAGATTATACGCGCGCGATAGAAGTGCGTACGTATCACTTCCGTACGTTTGAATCAAACCTGAGATTATACGTGTGCGAATAATACTGCAAAAGATATTATAGGATTGATCTCAGTATTTAACGGATAATCACAGTAGAATGAGTATGAAATTGGGATGATACGCAGGATATCGTGTGCTGTTAGGGGCTGGATCTAGTTATATATGTCTATGGATGACATAGGCGTGATATAATGTCGGCTAATGTGTATGCTGTGTGTGTGGGTATATACTGTGTAGTTGTGTAACACACGCACGTACACAACCACCATTCACTCGCATACACACCTACGCGAACACATGCACACACACGCACGCACACGCATATTCACGCGCAGGCGCGCATACGCACGCACACGCATGCGCACCCGCTCCGTACTCCGTACCCGCCATATTCAAATAAAAATTATTTATCTTGCGTTTTAAACAAAAACAAATGTTGAATTATAAATTTAACCAATTATTAATAATGTACAAACGATGTACAAACGATTAAGCACGATAAATTCATAAATTATAGTTTACGTGACGTAATTGAGACATAGGGGGGGGGGGGTGCTAACTATCATTGGCACAGTTACGAAAACTTTGTAATTTTTTTTTAAATTAACAAAAAATGTACAAACGATAAAAATCATAGTACATTCATGTACAAACGATAAAAATCATAGTACATTCATGTACAAACGATGTACAATCCGAATATATAAATGTTTTTACGATTTGCGTTAGGAGGGGGGCCAACTATATAAACCTTGGAATATGTGCGTCTTGCCGGTCTCGTGCTAGCAATCCCATCGGTACAAGTAAATCGTCTTTGTCAGCGCGTCAGGCGATTTAAACTAGATCAAATAATAACTCTACACTATAATTGAACTCTACACTCTAATTGAAAAAAAATGTTATATGCTTTCCTTATTTTTATTCTTATGTAATTAATACAAAATAAATAAATAAGTTAATTAATTATTCAATACATACATATACATATTGAATATGATTATCTTTATTTTGTATTTTATATAACTGAAATGATATATACTCTTATTATTTCAGTCATTATCATATAAAATACAAAATAAAGATAACTATTTATTCAATATACATATGTGTATATGTATATATTAATTAATTGATTAATTAGTTATTTTGTATTTACTACATAAGAATAACAATAAGAAAAGTATATGACTTTTTTTCAGTGATATACAGGGTGTCCCAAAGTTCGCGGCCCAACCGTCGTGTACAGATAGAGCGGGTCAAACTGAATAAGTAAATCCTTTACCACTTTGCGAAATTTTCAATAATTAATTAGAAAATAATAAAGATCCGCCAAATTGAAAATTTCGCAAAGTGGTAAAGGACTTACTTATTCAGTTTGACCCGCTCTATCTGTACACGACGGTTGAGCCGCGAACTTTGGGACACCCTGTATATAGTACTATATGCAGAGAGAAGACTGAGAGTGGACATGCCCGCATTTTTCGTGTTTCTGTGGGCTAGCGCCTCTACGTACACAAAACGTGCACATTGAACTACGTAGCCAATGTCCACGAATCCCGTAGGTAATGTCCACGATCTTTTGGGTCTCTTCCGTGCTATGTCCACGACTTTTTGGTTCCGATATGTGCTATATCTACAAAGTGTCGGTAATGCATACTTGTAAAACATGATTATGTCATTGAAATATATACCATACTGGAAGGCGCACAGGCTACCCCCTCCATTTGACAAAACGGTCAGACAAGGCAGTGACTCGGTACCGGATTTCTCTTTCTATCTCGACTACTCTTGTGATGTCCCGACAATGGTAAAATTCAAAAAAACAGAACATTATTAAAGAGATCTGTACAAGTCCATCTAAAATTCATCCAAAGAGCAAGATTGAAGTTATGATTAGTGTTAACTGTATTATTAGTTATAAAAATATTAATTATACTATAGCTATAAGAATACTGCATAATTGAACAATGCATTGAACAAATAAGTGAAGAGATAAGAATAAAATAAGCAAAGGTTACCAGACACCCATCTTATCCGTCGGCTATCTTCTATAAACGAAAACGAGCTGCATATCAACTTCCAGCCAAACGATATTCCAACGTATCAAGAAGCCGATGTGACGATTAAAAATCTATGCGATACTCTCGAGGGCCTACTCCCCACCACAAGACCAACGTACATCATCGCTCGTGAGACAGTTCTCTTCCAGCAGACTCACTGTTAGGTCATATTAAGTTCTACATACTATTTTTCTCTGCATTGTTCAGTTGAAAACACTGAGTTATTTGGTTTATATTTAGCAGTGTAATATCTGCATTATTAAGACGTATCTATAAGGCTTTGTTCCTAATTAAAATTAGGTAAGCTAATTTAATCTATTTTATTTAATTTTATTCATATCCTTTTCATACGATAGATTGTTACCTCCTGTATCCCTAGTAAACCCGGTGAATGCAGGGTGACTAAAAAATAAGGAGACATTTCAAATTTCGCGCTAATAGTCGATATTACAGAATTCTCTACACACGTCTAGTGACCAGACGTAACACTCTCGACTAATAGTAGCTGTGAACACGTGACCGAGACTGTTGGTTAAATAGAGAGATCCGGGTCCGAACAGCTATTTCCATCTGACCAGTCGAGAACAAAGGCGTGCTCGTTCCAGTATGGTATATATTTCAATGGATTATGTATATCAATCAGATTTGAAATATAAATACACACGTATTGTAAATACATGTATTGTAGCATTTATTTTTGCATTTACAGTTTATTTAGCAAAAGATCAGTTATTTTCAATAACCTGTGTAATTTGAAAATGTACATTTAAATTATTTTAATAAATTACTTCTATAATTTCGTGTGTGTGTGTGCGTGCGTGTGTGTAAATAAAGTATTGCATTTTTGTTAATATTTAAAAAGATGATAAACTCTTATAGATATTTCATACAGTAATGACCAATAACTTATTTTGAATATTAAAAGCCAGGGTTGGGCGTTTACACGTAAACTATAATAGATGTAAAAATACATATTAAACACGAATGCAAGCTAGACAGTAAAAATAATCTTTTTATTTATAATTTGAGAGGACTATATAGTCATGAACCGCCGCAAGCAAGTGTGCACCGCACAAAGTTTCATTTAACAATTAAGTTTTAAAATCTAATTCTATATTTTTAACACTACACATACACAAAATTTTGTGTGCTTGTTCTGGAAGACTTTAATTTTTTCTAAAACAAATATTGTATATCAATTGAAAAAAAACCGTGTCATAAAACTTGAAACTATATTGGTCGGATCGAATACTTGTTTATTTTTTAAAATATGACTACCCTAAAAATTGCTCTTTTTAAAAATTGTGTATTTACCAATCCTTTATAAATCAGATATTGTCAAAAATTATTTTAAAAATGTTATTTATAAAAGATTGATAAATAAAAATATGCAACAAAAATAAATGAAATAATGAGACAACAAAGGACTTTTTGAAATTTTTTAATTTGGAAATTCATAATTTACAGTTCAATATAACAGAATCGTAAAAAAAATTTGAAACATTGTGGTTTATAATTATAGAAAAGCAGGTCATAACAATTCTTTACACGATTTCACGTCACAAAATTATTCGCTCACGCTATGAACCGACTAAAACAAATGCAGTCTACTAACTTCGATGGGTATTTGTTTCTGATTGTTGCTTAAGATAGACAGTATAACATAGAAAAGCATTCAGTAAGCATCGATTTCCATTTATAATTTCTCGTTTCAATAATTCATTATCATGGGCAGAAAAAGCAAAGAAACAAATCTTAGGAGTTAGGAAATTAATTATTTTTTATTGAAAAAATAGTAAATCTTTAAGAGAAATTGGAAGTATTGTTTGTAAAAGTTATTTGACGGCGCGATACGTTATTAAACGATACGAAGAAGAAGGACGAATAGAAAATAAAACAGGCCGTGATAGAAAGAAATTATTAAATTCCTCAGAAGAGCGTTTGTAGTTAGGAAAGTTAAAGAAAATCCGAAGATAAGTGCTCCCCGAATAAACTCACTTCTTCAAAATTTCTCTGAAAAAGAAGTTTCCCACGAAACAGTTCGAAGAGTACTACGGAAAAAATTGGCAAACATTCTATTACAAGCAAAACTGAGTTGCAAAATAGATTACAAAAGGAATGGCAAAAAATAGACAGCGATTATTTAAAAAAAATAGTAGGATCGATGCCAAAAAGACTTGCCGAAATTATAAAACAAAAAGGGTATCCCACTAAGTATAAATTTTATTAAAATAATAATTTCTACAAAATGAGCGAATAATTTTGTGACGTGGAAACGTGTAAAGAATTGTTATAACCTGTTTTTCTGTAATTATAAACCACAATGTTCCAAATTTTTTTACAATTCTGTTATATTGAACTGTAAATTATGTACTTCCAAATTAAAAAATTTCAAAAAGTCTTTTGTTGTCTCATTATTTTATTCATCTTTGTTGCATTCTCGACTGAGCGAATAATTTTGTGACTCACAGTATATATATATCATCGACAGTCCTGAGAGAGATTATAGTTTTATAAAACAATCTCCTAGCACAGTTTTCGGAATTTGTTGAACATTTCTGCCAATTTCCGCGGTATACGCCTTCTTTCTTCTCCACACCGCGCTCGCTGCAGCCGCTAGGGTCAACGCCGCCGAGCGTTAGGAGCGGCACTATTTAATTATGAGTGGATTCTTCTCCCTATTTATTAAAATTTTAAAAAATTTATTAAAATTTATTAAAAATAAATTTATTAATTAATTTATTAAGTGAAAATATTTTAATAGATTTCCACATCACCCATGAGGTACTAATGCTGACGCATTTTTATCTTCAGTGGAGCGGACCTACTGGAAAAACCACTTTTAAAAAAACGCGTCAGCATTAGTACCTCATGGGTGACGTGGAAATCTATTGAAATATTTTCACTTAATAAATTTAATAATAAATTTATTTTTAATAAATTTTAATAAATTTTTTTAAATTTTAATAAATAGGGAGAAGAATCCACTCATAATTAAATAGTGCCGCTTCTAACGCTCGGCGGCGTTCACTGTTCCGATTAGGGACCGGTTGTATGCGCATGTGCAGCTCTGCGCATGTGCGGTAATGAAGATCCAGTGCCGTTATATATTGTGTGTTGACCGTATGACGGGACGTTTTGACATGAGGAGGTTAGGTGACTACAAATAAGTAATATTTATTTATTTACAAGCATGGAATCTACGGAGCCAGCAGCTAAAAAACCAAGAAGTAGAAAATTTCAATCAATTTCAAAAAATTTTGAAATATTTTAAATGTAGGGGGGTAACGGTGCCTTGTTTAACTTGTATGAGACACTGTACTGACGCCGTATTGCCGCACATGCGCATACAACCGGTCCCTAATCGGAACACTGGCGGCGTTGACCCTAGCGGCTGCAGCAAACGCGGTATGGAGACAAAAAAAGGGGTATACCGCGGAAATTGGCTGAAATGTTCAACAAATTCCGAGCACTGTCCTAGCAAAACAAGTAAACAGCGAGCATCTCGGTAAAAATTGAGATAAATAGGCTACGCTCATAGTCAGTGTGCAACAGAAAGTCTGTGTGTTACCGTGCAGCTTCGTTTCACATTTCTCATTTTGCAATATTATCGTTTTATAAAATATCGTTTTTATATTTTCTTTTATTTCTGTTTAATTGTTATTTAATTTGGGTGGAGTTCTCTCTCTGATTAGCGGAACCTTCGGATTTTTTTGAAACTCCACTATTTTATGTAGTTTGGCGCGCTGATTATGAATATGATAATGAAAATTGCCGACTAGGTCATTTTCTGCATGCGTATACCAAATTTCAAACAATTTCAACAAAATTTGGCCAAATTACGACGATTTATATCTTAAAATCTTATTGAATTTGGGGATAAAAATTTTTCAGTTTTTTATTTTTATTATTAAAAATAAGCATCGAACAAAAAAACTGCAAAAAGAAAAAAGTTCCGTCTCGTCGTTCTCTACAAGTTTGTATTTAAAAAAAATTAATTTTGCGACTTTCAAAATTTTCATGCTCTGAGACGTTTAGACAATACTTTTACACGATTTGAGCGCAGAGCGAGTTCTTTGATCCGCGTCCTCAATTATTATCTCATTTATTATTTAAAAATAAAATAATTATGTTTTAAAAGTACTTTCAAAATATTTACTATTTGTCAATCGTTTTTCATTACTTTATTTTAGGGAATATTAAATTAGAAAAATGGACTGTCAATTTATTTCGTCGTGCTGGTCTGTGTGCAGATCATTTAATGCTAACTCATTTAAGGGAGAAGGCAAGAAAACATTAAAACGCGATGATGTGCCAATTCGATTTAATGATTTGATAAATTTAGAAGAAAAATCTGAGGCAGCTATGGAAATAGGAGAGATGCAAAGAACAAAAAAAGAACAAAACCAAATAAAAGAAATGGAAGAAGTAGAAAATACACATAATAACGCAATTGCAGGAACATCATTTAATATTGATCATAATGATAAAATAAATAAGCAATTATTAGATCGATTCAAACAAACTTATCTTCCAGCAAAATTAAATTTTGACAAATCATTAGAAGAGAAAGATATTACAGAATGGATGCATTTAGAACCTGTAAGATATAAAAACATTGATAAGTGTGATCTGTTAATGACAAAATTGTGAAAAAGAATATAATCCAGAAAAGATAATTAAAAGTTTAAAACGTGAAAATATTCGTTTGCGGCAGACTATAAAGCGTTCAAAATTGCGTTTACAACGTCGCCAAGTACCTAAAAAAAAATAAATTAAAAAAATAACAAAAAAAAATACAAAATTTAATTAATGAACAAAATCTGCATCCCGTTGCAAAAGCAATGATTAATTAACAACTCCATACTCCACATGCGGCATATACAGAGGAAGAAAAAACTCTTTTGAAACAGCTTTTTTATTATTCGGCATCTGCATTGCGTTGTTTACGAAAGGCAGGTTGCAATTTTCCTGCAGAATGAATTATTAGAAGATGGCACGAAGAATTTAATATAATGCCAAGATTTTGTGATGTTATATTCCGCAAATTGCAGGAAAAAATTTCAAAGTTGCCTGTAGAACAAAGAGTTTGTGCTTTAAAATGGGATGAAATGTATATAAAATCATATGAAGAATACTCATTTAGTCTGGATCAAATAGAAGGACTCGTTGATCTTGGGCCTTTAGGAAGGAAAAATAAAAGGACAAAATGCGTATTTGTATTTTGTGTGGATAGTATAAATGCGCTTCATCCATGGCGTCAACCGCTAGCATATTTTCTCCCAGGAAAATGTATGAAAGCGGAAGAAATAGTGATTTTAATGAAAGAATGCTTAGATAGATTGAGCAAAACGGGTGCTGCTGTACAACTTATAACGTGCGATCAAGGTCCATCTAATCAAAGCGCTTATGCTCAACTTGGTGTGCACTCAGATAAGACATATTTTATACATAATGAAAAAAAATATTACGCATCATTTAATTTTCCACATTTGGTAAAAAGATTGGCAAGCTTGTTAAGAAAACATAAATATTTGTATTACGATGGAAAAATAATAGCATCATATCCCAATTATGAAATAACATGGTGTTGTGGGTCCAAAGAGCCACAACCAATTATTAATAATAAAATATATATATATTAATAAAATATAAGAAGATATCTATTGCATATCAGATTAAGATATCTAATATTCAGTTTCCGGCTCATACGAGACACCGGATAAATCGCGCAGCGAAAATTAAAACCTAATTCACTTTTTACGCAACAATGCTGACGAACGATCGAATTTCGTCAGCAAGTTAGATCGTTAAAACTGCAATCAAGTGCAGTTTCACGTATATAAAATCGCCGTCGCGAGATCACGACGGCGGGTCTAAAACTATCAGTCACAAGAAACGGACGTATGTCCGTTGGGACCACAAATCTAGAAGAACGCGAATTATAACAATTCGTTAAAAGTGAATAAGAGTAATTTGGGGCTCCGTGATACTACACTAAGGCAAGGATTCCTGACGGAACCTAGATTACATAAAAGTAAGGGAATTTGTAATGAATCAAGAGATCAATAAATATGTGGAAGACTGTTTTTTATTAAAAAAACGTCAAAGGATTATTCCCGGATTCCCGGCCTAACTCCTTGGCAGATCCCGAACCGTGTTCTATTACCAAGGGCACAACAAAATTCTGGTGGCAGCGGTGGGATCTGCCTCTCCTTCGGGACCAGGAACCCGAAAGTCCAGAGCCTGAAACAAAAAGAAAAAATTTTAAGTGAGTGAAAATTAGTCGGCGGACAAGTTTCAATACGGAGATTATTGAAACGAGAAGACCCCGACCAACGCAGCAGTAAGCAGCCGAAAATTGAGTGCAAAATAGTCGGCGGACAAGTTTCAATACGGAGATTATTGAAACGAGAAGACCCCGACCAACGCAACGGTAAGCAGAGTAGCAGCGCAGCAGCTGACTATCCAGAGCCAAGCGGAGTGCCGAGCGGAGTCAGCGAAATAGGAGCCAGCCGCAGAAAGCAGCCGAGCGACCTACACCTACAGCCTACGATCTACAGCCGGACAGCGAACCGCAGCTAAGGACGAGGCAACATGCGAGCGATCATACTACTACTACTGTAAGTCCGAACCATTATATAAAATATAAAAACGCGTGAATGTACAAAAGCGAAAGCGACCCCGGTCCCATACAAAATAGGTCGTGGCTATTAAGCAACCAAGCGCGACACGCAATCCGCACAGCGTTAAACCCGATACGCGTTATCGAAGACGCGACTCGCGACATAAGCGATAACGTACGCCGTACATTACAATACACAAACTCGGACGGTGATACCGACGACGAATTAGATGCAAACATAGAAACTAAACGAGATTACACTTTCGAAGATATCGATTCGAGTTTAATTCCCGCTCTTAACGATACCGTGATAGAAGTAAAAACTAAAAAGACTAGACCTAACATTAGTAAAACACCAAGCCGCGTGTCAGATTACAGCGAGTTTGAGCTAACATTATACGATAGTAGCATATTTGATCCGGACGAAATCCGTGAAAGAAGAAACAAAAAAATGTCTCAAAGAAGGAAGAGTGAGGCAGACATCGAAATAGAAAACGAAATATCCGCGTTAATGGAGCAAAATACAAGAGAAAACGAAGTCAGCGGACTTCGAACGGGAACACGCCCAAAAAATAAAAATCAGATTTCGGCACTAGAAGAAACAATGCACGAAATGCGCGAACAGATCGCGACATTATTTGAGTATCTTCATGCGCATCATCACGAACGAAATCCGCGACAAGAACGCGAAACCGACATTTCATACGGTCGAACTACTGAAGACATACGAAACAGACAATCTACTGACGCACAACGCTACATGACATCAAAAAACGCGATAAATTTAATACCTATTTTTGACGGTACGTCACGAACGAACTTAAAATCATTTCTAAGCGCTTGTACATGTGCCATGAAGTATGTAAAGCCCGAGTTCGCAGACGAGCTACTCGACGTCATAATGTCGACTAAATTGCAAGGCAGAGCATTAATAAATTTTGAGATCAAAGATATCAGATCGTTTGAACAGTTAAAAAACGAACTGGAAAGCTTTTACTACCCTAAAAAAAATCCTGCATCGATTCAAATTGAATTTAATCATTTGAAACAACGACCCGGAGAAAATGCAGTAGAATATGGGGCACGAGCAGACCATTTAGCGATGCAGCTATACGAATCTCTAACAGACAGTCCAGGAAAGACACCGCAAGATAAACGCACTATATTAGATACAGTTAAACAGCAAGCGCTACAAAACTTTGTGTATGGACTGCGCGAGGACATACGAATGATAATACGCGCGCAACGATATGCAACCCTGCAAGAAGCCATCGAAGGGGCCAAAGCAGAGGAAAAATTAAAGAGACCACGTGATTCCGCGTACAACGCGAATAAAAGTTTTAATAATCCTAAGGCAATTCAATGCCATAAATGCGGCAAGCAAGGACATTACGGTCGCGATTGCCGAACGAGCCGCTACGGTAATCAATTCACTTTGCCTAAACCGAGCGGATCAAGATTTAATACGCTAGATAAACATTGTAATTATTGCAAGAAATCCGGACATAACCGTACCGAATGTTGGATATTAAGCGGAAAACCGGAATATACTAAAAATAAGAAAATAAATGAAGAATCAAACACGCGAAATACCATAAATAAAACTAATAAGCATCGCGAGACTGAGGACGACGATGCAGAAAGGAAAACAATTAAAGCAACAGCTAAGACAGTACGAGAGCATAAGGTACTAACAGCTGATGAGATAAATCATGCACACACTGAGCTCGATCTGATTTCACTACCCATGAATGAAGTGATTGACGATAAAATAAATATATTGATCGACACAGGAGCTACCATGAGTCTAATAAAATTGAATAAATTGAAAGATGAAACCATAATATACGATAAAAAGATAACAATCATTGGCGCAACAGGACACAAAGCGGATACTATAGGCGTAATGCAAGCAACTATTCCGTTAAAAACAAGAAAAGTTAAACATGAATTGAACGTGATAAAAGACGACTTTCCTATCGAATATGACGGAATCCTCGGAGCCGACTTCTTACAAAAATATCAAGCATCTTGGGACTATACTACCAAAAAACTACGCATCGATAAAAATTTATTTACGCTTTTCCCATGCAAAAAGTTTACTTTAGAAGCTAGAAGCGAAACTATTATAACAGCCATAACTAAAGAAAACACAGCAGGAATAATCCAAGCAGTGGAAACTAGACCAGGAATATTTATCGGAAATTGCCTAGTCGAGCCAAAAAATAATAGTTGCCCGATTAGCATAATAAATACTACCGAAACTAAAATAGAAATGCAAGCTCCAGTAGTAGAAATTGAAGAAGTAAAGACAGAAGAAAATGCCGAGATATTAATAGCTCAGACGTATATACCGAAGGAAATTCCCTTGTCACGCATGCAACGAATTAAAGAGGCGCTTCGTCTCGATCACTTAAATAACGAAGAGCGAAAAACTCTACTTAAAATCTGCGAAGATTTCGATGATGTATTCCATTTGGACGGAGAACCCCTGACCTGCACCAAGGCACTGCAACACGAGATCGTAACTCGAGCCGGTACGGCACCCGCGAATACGCGACCGTATAGATTACCGGAGAAGCATAAGGTCGAAGTAAATAGACAGGTACAGGAAATGTTAAGAAACGATATCGTACGTCCAAGCTCGAGCCAATGGAACGCACCACTTTTGGTGGTACCGAAGAAAACAGACGCTTCGGGAAAACCTAAAATGAGAGTCGTGGTCGATTTCCGAAAATTAAACGACCTAACAGTCGGAGACTCTTTTCCACTGCCAAATATAACAGATATTTTGGATCAACTAGGGAATTCGAAATATTTTACAACATTAGATCTGGCATCGGGCTATCATCAAATACCCATGGCAGACAGAGATAAGCAAAAAACGGCTTTTTCAACGCCCTACGGGCATTATGAATTTAATCGGATGCCGTTCCGGCTAAAGAATGCCCCGGCAACGTTTCAAAGATTAATGAATACTATTCTGGCGGGCATACAAGGAATACGGTGTCTGGTCTATTTAGACGACATCGTGATATACGGCGCTAGTTTAGAAGACCACAACCGGCGACTATTAGAAGTATTACAAAAAATACGCGACAATAATCTAAAATTACAGCCGGACAAGTGTGAATTTCTTAGAAAAGAAGTGGCATATTTAGGACACATAATTACCGAACACGGAATTATGCCTGACCCTGGAAAAATCCAGGCAGTAAAGAATTTCTCTACGCCAAAACGAGTCAAGGATGTGCAATCATTCATAGGACTGGCGGGCTATTATAGACGGTTTATCGAAAATTTTTCGAAAATAGTCAAACCACTCACAAAATTAGTTAAAAAGGGAGTAAAATTCGAGTGGACACAAGAGCAGCAAAAAGCTTTTGACAATCTAAAAGAGAAACTAATTACCGCCCCCGTCTTGCAGTACCCAAATTTCAACGATGAATTTATACTGGCTACCGACGCATCGGATTTCGCGATAGGAGGTATCTTGTCACAAGGAATGATAGGACAAGACCGACCAATAGCTTATGCTAGCAGAATTCTTTCTCGTGCAGAACAAAATTATAACACGACGGAAAAAGAATTACTCGCGATTGTGTGGGCGGTCAAACATTTTCGACCGTACCTATACAGGACCAAATTTAAAATTGCCACCGATCATAAACCGCTAATTTGGTTGTTTAACGTGACCGATCCAGGATCTCGTCTAATTAGATGGAGACTGAAATTGAAAGAGTACGACTATGAAATCGTACACAAAGCCGGAAAATACAATACAAATGCTGACGCACTAAGTCGCAACGTCGCTCACGCTATACATATAATCGACAAGGAGAAAGAGAGTGATGAAGAGGAAGAAGAAAGAGATAGCGAAAAAGAGATAAAAAGGTACACGGAGGAAGAGAAACAGCAAATATTATATGAGTATCATGATGCACCGATAGGCGGGCATCAAGGCGTGCAACGCACCATAAATCGAATCCGTTTAACTCACAACTGGAAAGGGTTAACAAAAGACGTAAAACAATACATCGTCAAATGCGAGCATTGCCAAAAGAATAAATTAAAACGGCGAAGTAAAACGCCAATTATTATTACCGATACTCCGGATAGGCCATTCGAAAAATGCGCACTAGATATAGTAGGACCGTTAACCGTAACTCTAACCGGAAACAAATACGTACTAACATTCCAAGATCATTTCACGAAATTGAGCAAGGCAATGCCCATCGAAAATCAGGAAGCTGGTACAGTAGCGAAGGCATTCGTTACAAAAATAATTTTGGAATACGGAGTGCCTGATAAAATTCTCACCGACCAGGGAACGAATTTTATGAGCGAAGTGTTTAAGAGCACTTGCAAACTGTTAAAAATTGAGAAGATTCGTACAAGCGCGTACCACCCAGAAAGTAACGGCGCGCTCGAAAGATCGCACAGAACACTAGCAGAGTACTTGCGACACTACATAAACGGAGATCAGACCGATTGGGACGAATGGCTGCCCTACGCGATGTTTACATACAATACTACACCACATACAGCGACAGGTTATACGCCATTTGAACTGTTGTACGGACACCAGGTTACGCTCCCTACGGCCCTGACATGTCCTCCGAAATTAACGTATACGTATGATGACTACATATCCGAGTTCAAAGAAAGATTGCGTACAGCACACCAGGTAGCGAAAGCGAACATGCAAGAGGAGAAAGCAAAGTCAAAAGAAAGCTACGACAAAAAGGCTAATATAAGCACACTTAGAGCAGGCGACAAGGTATTATTATACGACGAAACACTAAGACGAAGACGCTCGAAAAAACTTGACGCGTTATGGACAGGACCTTACATAGTAATTGAGAAAAAATCAAGCGTTAACTACATCATAAAAAAGGGGCGAAAAACAATGCTGGTGCATGCAAACCGCATTAAGCATTTTATCGAAAACTAAATCACACTTACCGCATTATGGAGAATCAGGATAATCCTCGTTCTCGCTGGCCTCCTCCTGGAGCCAAAAAATCCGATTCAGGGTGCAAGTCGCCTCGAGTATGGCCAACATTGCACGTCGCCACTCTAAATACCCCACACGACGACGACGATGCCCACCAAATCGAAACTGCCTCGACACCGCACTACGCAACCCTTCGATGAGTTCAAGGGTAAGGGCCGTTCTTTCGCAGCGAATATGACATCGCTCCACCGAACCCTGAACGTAAGCAGGAACTACGTCCTCCAATAGCTCCGCCATAGTTAACTCACGCACAATCACCACTCGCTGGCCGGTCGTAGGCCGCACAATAATAATTAAATTTTCAAAAGAAGGATCCATTATTAAGCACGATCTAACAAGAACTGACACACAGTAGCACTCGCGAGAATCACAAGACCCTTTCAAAGGACAAAATGCAGAACACGCACATATAAAAAATTATCGTAACACCCTACACTATTGATATAACATAACACGTAGCATAAAACTTCCAGGTACGCTATACTAGAGGATAAACTAATCAAGGTGAGAACTGAAACAATATCCCCAGTCAAGATAGAGTACTTCTCACAAGAACCAGGGCTATATTATGAACAAATAGGAGAACTAAATCTCATCGAAACAAAATGGAAACTAGTAATAAAATTAGATATTACGGCAATAAATATAAGATTTAAACGTATTAAGGAAAAAATACAAGATACGGATGAAATTTGTAATGAAATTAATAATAAATCCACTAAACAACCATGCCGAAACATGAAGTTAATAATCGAAAAGAACATTAATCAATTGACGGAATCGATAAAACAAATAAATACCATTTATAAAAAACCTTCCGACAAACGACGCGGATTAATAAACGGGATAGGTAGTATCGCTAAAACTCTATTTGGAACCATGGACGCAGATAACAAGAAAAATATTAATGAACAATTACATTTGATAAAAAATAACGAACAAATAACACAACACGCCGCAAAAACGCAAATAAAAATATTAAACACAACGCTTACACACATAAATAAGCTAGAAGATACACTAGAACATAATAACAAATTATTAAAAAACGCTACAAAAAATATTTACAATCGAATCTCAGATGAAATTAAACGAGAAGATATATTAGAACACTTTCTAATAATAAATGCAATTCTAACTGATCTACAGCGAGACATTCAAGATATTATGGATTTTCTGACACAAATACAAAACGGAATATTAAATCCAAAAATAACACCAATAGAAAAAATAATTTCTGAATTAAAAGAAGCGACGCCTCATTTGCCTCAAGGAACACAATTTCCCTTTGGACTCAAAATAGAAGAATGGAATACCATCAAAAAATTAATTACCACAAGCGCATACTATGACAATACAAATATTTATACTATACTACAATTCCCTTTGATAACATTTCCTAAATACAAAATAATAAAAATAATTCCTTTACCTATACATGACCATGACAATATTTTCGTTTTCACTGAAGTAAATCAACATATAATCGCGATAAGTACAGACGGACCGACATACATGACTATAACAAAAGATAACTTAAATAAATGTATCAATGTACACAATACATATTTATGCGAACCTTATAGTCCTATTTATATTGTAAACACAAATTCTCTTTGCGAAATACAAACGTACTCACACATAACAAAAAACGCGGATAATTGCGATAAGCGTTATATTAAGAGTAATCAAACTTTATGGATAGCATTAAGAACACCAAATACATGGTTGTACTCTACACTTAAGGAACAACAAATATATATACATTGTAAAAATAATAAAGAAACTGTTGTAGTAATTAAGCGAACAGGAAAAATAACGTTAAAAGAAAACTGTAAGGTAATTGCAACAGATATGACAATAAAAACAAAAAACGTTGAGCAAATCGCAAATATACAAACTTATTTACCAAATTTTAATTTAACATTTAGCAAAGATCAGAATACACAAAATAAGAAAAGTCTATTGCAAGGACTAAAATTTAAAAAAATTATACAAGATCCGAAAGAATTAATGGACCTCAGTAATAAATTTGAGGAAATAAATAAAGATGTTAACGACAATCTAAAAAATCCATTCGCAGAACAAGCATTTGTCTATCCTATGACAACAAGTAGCATAGCTGTTGTAATTGCCATAATACTTGCCATTATATTAGGAATAAAACTATGGAAAGAACGAAGTCCATTTTAGAATAAATAAATGGAGCCTCAAGGTTACGAAAACTCGTATCTCCTCGTTTTCTTTTCTCAACGGGGGGGGATGTTGTGGGTCCAAAGAGCCACAACCAATTATTAATAATAAAATATATATATATTAATAAAATATAAGAAGATATCTATTGCATATCAGATTAAGATATCTAATATTCAGTTTCCGGCTCATGCGAGACACCGGATAAATCGCGCAGCGAAAATTAAAACCTAATTCACTTTTTACGCAACAATGCTGACGAACGATCGAATTTCGTCAGCAAGTTAGATCGTTAAAACTGCAATCAAGTGCAGTTTCACGTATATAAAATCGCCGTCGCGAGATCACGACGGCGGGTCTAAAACTATCAGTCACAAGAAACGGACGTATGTCCGTTGGGACCACAAATCTAGAAGAACGCGAATTATAACAATTCGTTAAAAGTGAATAAGAGTAACTTGGGGCTCCGTGATACTACACTAAGGCAAGGATTCCTGACGGAACCTAGATTACATAGAAATAAGGGAATTTGTAATGAATCAAGAGATCAATAAATATGTGGAAGACTGTTTTTTATTAAAAAAACGTCAAAGGATTATTCCCGGATTCCCGGCCTAACTCCTTGGCAGATCCCGAACCGTGTCCTATTACCAAGGGCACAACAATGGTCTATTGATTAAGTATGTACTGATTCTCCATATGTGAGAACAATGTACTAAAATTTTCATACACTTTAAGTATCTCGAACCAGAAATTGGTGTACAAAGTTAACTGTCTCACGTAGACTAATAAATTAATTTCTTTAAGAAAAATTAAAATTCCGCACTAACATCCCGCGACGGCTCTCAATGCCTTTCTATTATATTATGTGATAGCTATCATTTGAGCCTTTCCTTTATATGTGTTAGATTGTTAATTAAAAATGTATATCTTTGTTCATTTTACATTATGTTGTAATTTTTCGTAAATTGTATTCTAAAATTCAAGATTACAATTTGCACACTTTCTTGCGACGATTCATAACTATAGTCTTCTCAAATTATAGATAAAAAGATTGTTTTTACTGTTTAGCTTGCATTCGTGTTTAATATGCGAGTATTTTTGTATCTATTATAGTTTACGTGTAAACGCCCAACCCTGGCTTTTAATATTCAAAATAAGTTATTGGTCATTACTGTATGAAATATCTATAAGAGTTTATCATCTTTTTAAATATTGACAAAAATGCAACATTTTATTTACCCACGCGCACGCACACACACACACACACACACACAAAATTATAGAAGTAATTTATTAAAATAATTTAAATGTACATTTTCAAATTACATAGGTTATTGAAAATAACTGATCTTTTGCTAAATAAACTGTAAATGCAAAAATAAATGCTACAATACATGTATTTACAATACGTGTGTATTTATATTTCAAATCTGATTGATATACATAATCATGTTTTACAAGTATGCATTACCGACACTTTGTAGATATAGCACATATCGGAACCAAAAAGTCGTGGACATAGCACGGAAGAGACCCAAAAGATCGTGGACATTACCTACGGGATTCGTGGACATTGGCTATGTAGTTCAATGTGCACGTTTTGTGCACATAGAGGCGCTAGCCCACAGAACACGAAAAATGCGGGCATGTCCACTCTCAGTCTTCTCTCTGCTATATATATATTTTGTATTTATTATTTTGTCATATTTTGTTCATATTTATTTGACACTTTGTATACGCCTATGTTTTCTCGTACATTATGCAGCCTTGCAACGAAATTTCAGTCGAGGGAACAAACGCAAGTATCGTTTGTTTATAAACTATCCGATGACATGTACACCAGGTCACACAAATGCCTTAACATATGAAGTTGCACGGGTGTCAAGGCATATCGAGTCGGCGTGTTCCGACTTTACATATTTTTACATCATGACCATGGTTATGAACATAACGGCAATGCTGTTTTGGCTATTTTAAAGCAATTGAAGCAATTGATTGATATTATAAATATTAACCTTTATTTGTCAATTGCTCCAGTTGCTTTGAAACAGTCAAAACAGTTTTGCCGCTATGTTCATAACCATAGTCATAATGTAAAAATATGTAGAGTCGGAACACGCCGACTCGATATGCCTTGACACCCGTGCAACTTCATATGTCAAGGCATTTGTGTGACCTGGTGTACACAGACCACACGTCAGTGTAGTGAGTTATCACTACAAAGTTTGTAGTACAAACAAATGCGTACACACCTACTCGGCGTAGGTCCGTAGGCTACGCCGATATCATTTTCATTTTTAGTACCATCGAAATGATGGCGCTTTTGCATCGGAGTTCGGTTTTCACTCCACCCCTTAATTAACATTATAATAATATATTATTGCTCTTTTTAAGCTATTAAAAAGATAATTAATCTAATGTACAAAATTAATCATAAATGTATCTCCGAAATATTCTAAAATTATGTTGTATTTGTTATTTTGTTAATGTAATATTTATTAAGTTTGTTTTAAATTAAAAATTTACATTTTTATATGAATATAAAAGCCTTAAATGTGTGTTTGTGTGTATACGTACACGTGTATAAAAGTGCATTAACATAATTATTCCGACATACTACATTACTATGATAGTACATTAACATTTTGGTACTTATTGGTAATTATTTTAGAAAATGACATACAAAATAAATATTTTAAATTATCAAATATCTATTGTCTTCTTTTAAACTGGTTAATAAATGAACAAGATTATCGGAATATTAATAGAACATTACAATAATATTGTAGTGATTATTTTAATGGATTATTTTAATTTTATTATTCTTTTATTTACTTCTTTCTACCACCTCTTTCCTTTGGTAATAAATTGATGACATTACCTGAAGTTAAATTATAATATGCAAGAGTATTGCTATCTTTAAAGAACATTCCCTGAAAGCAGAAAACGTTTTTATAACATATTTATAATGTTTATAACATATTTATAATGTTCGATACTTATTTATAATCGTAAAAAAATTTATCAATGATTATTACCTCGTATTGCAATTTTTGTTTTCCAGGTGGCATACCAGTTTGCTCATGGATAAGCGCTTTCATAGTTGCGACTGTATCGCTTACTTGTAAAGTAATATTCAACGTTTGTCCGTTTAACTTCCATTCAGCTTTCTCCGTCATCATTGGAACAGCAATGTTAAGTTGTACAGTACCCTGTAAAAAAAAAATTTTTTTTGAGAGGTTTTGTTACAATTTAAATTTTTTGGTAAACTAGAATATATTATACATGCACGTATGCCTTTTTTCTTTTCTTTCTTTTCTTTCCTTTCTTTCCTTTCAACACTTTAAACTTGTCAAACAGCTGTTAAAATAAAGCTGTCAAAGTACAAACTGTCGAATGCAATCATCTCTATGACAACCGATCGATAATAAACAAAATCATCTACACGAACTTGGCGATAGATAACGAAAAGAGGCTTCAAAAGTAAATAACATGCCTCTTTTAAGGTAAAATGCATTAATGGGTATTTATTTTTCACCTTATTTCTAGCGAGAAATTGTTGTTCTGGAATTAATGAATCCTCGGTTCTTAGTTTTTTAGCTTGTGGTTCTTCTTCTGGTTTACCAGCAGGATGTTTCAACCCAATCTTTGAAAGAAAAGAGAAATTTGATTTCAATAGCAATACATACTTATAGTTTTATAAGTTGCGTTTATACTTTATTATCACTAGGCCACACAAGCATGCGTCATTTTTTCCCATTATATAATAATTTACATTTTTACTTTCTTTAAAACACTTCTGCTTTTTGTATAATAACAAAGATACAAGCAGCGTTTGTATCTTTGTTATTGTACAAAATATTGAATATACAATATTGAATACCGAACAAAGATATCAGACAGAATGACTTGTGCCGACTTGTGTCATTAACTGGAAAGCGGCCAAGCAACTGTGTCAACTGCCAAAGTAACGCTATCAAAATACAAGCTGTCAAACGCAATCGTCTCGATGACAACCGATAAATGATAAACAAAATCATCAACATAAACATCGCGACGACAACCGCTCGATGACACATAGGGTGCGTTCGGGCAGCTCGCTACCGCGCTATCAACGCTAACGCTACTAGCTCCGTTCACGGAGCCAAGATAGCGCTAATGAATGCGAGCTCCGTGAACAGCAATAGCATAACGTGGTAGCGTGCGTCTGCTAATAAAAATGGAACAAGATCGTAAAAAAGCAATATTAACAGCAGTAGCACTTATAATACAAGAATTAATAGATTCATCGTCTAACAGTGATGATGGTAAAGATTTAAAAATAATAGAATAGAGTATGAATGTAAGAAAACATGTACCATGTATCAACATTAAAAATTAAAATATCGGCATTTCTCACATTTTCCGTAGAATTATTAGATGAATGTTTGTAATAAAATTAGGTGTTATTATTTTCAACACGTTAAATGCTGGACAAAAGATCCAGTCCAATTATAAATCTTTTGTCCAATATTAAACTAGTTGGAAATAATAACACCTAATTTTGTTACAAACATTCATCTGATAATTCAACGGAAAATGTGAGAAATGCCGATATTTTAATTTTTAATGCTGAGACATGGTACATGTTTTCTTACATTTATACTTTATTCTATAATTTTTCATTCTTCACCATCATCACTCTCAGACGATGAATCTATTAATTCTTGCATTATAAGTGCTACTGCTGTTAATATTGCTTTTTTACGATCTTGTTCCATTTTTATTAGCAGAAGCGCGCTACCACGCTATGCTATTGCTGTTCACGGAGCTCGCAAACGCTAACGCTACCAACACACTACCTCGGAAGGAATAGCGTTGATAGCGCGCAGTTATGACGTATCACACTACTATTAATGACGTCATAATTGCGTTTGGTAACACTACCAGCTAGCTCCGTGAACAGTCGATAGCGCTAAATAGCGCTAATAGCGTCTCCCCGAACGCATCCATAGTAATACACAACGCGAATTGACCAATTAGTAACGCAGAAGAGGCCTTATAAGTAATTAACATGCCTCTTTTAAGATAGATAGGAAATACAAATGGTGTTTAAACTTTTTACTTAACAAATCACTTACAGCAGCTGGCATTGGTGGCTGTATTGGCGGTGGTGTCGGCATAAATGGTGACATCGCCGGAGCTACAACAAATAATTATATTTTGATTAATTTTATCTATAAAAATGCAGTAACAAATATTTCTCAAGATATATATGAATATAAAAAAGCTTCATACTCATCAACGGTGGTGGTCTGGGTGCCATAGGCGGCATAGGTGCCATCATCATCATCGGCGCCTGCGGCATCATTGGTTGAGGTATTCCCATAGTGGGCATACTCATGGTAGGTGGTGGAGGCGGTTGAGCAGGTACTGATATAGGCTTCGGTGCCGGTGGTTTCGGAGGTGCTTTCAGTGTAGCTTGCGGTTTTGAAGCAACAGCAGCCATATGAGTAAGCTCAGCTGCACGATTTACTGGTTTTGGACCGATCTTTTCCTTCTCCTCATCAGGAAGAAGACCTTTGACCTTATGTATTTGATGAATTTGCTCCTCCAACGTGATATTGGCACGCGCAGCTCTTGTGGCAGCTTCCACGCTCGAAGTGTGACCATCCCATGTAACTTTGTCATCTTTCTTTTTGTCTTCTTCACCGATCTTTTTACCAATTGCTGTTTCCTCATCACCAATACCAAATATATCAGTACGCCTCTCAGCGAGTTGCTTGAGACTAGCTTCGATTGCAGTTCCTGGTGCAAATACGGTTTCCTGTGCCAATTTATCTAAATGTTTGTCTCTCTGTTCAACCCAACGTGGGTCTAATAGACCGATACGCATATGTTCTTGCACTTTACTAGCAGGAATACGTTCGCCAGTAATCGGCGAGATTAGATATTCATCCGGAGCCGCAGGACGAGCAGTTTTAGTCGCTGTAAAAATATTAACAAATAAAATGTTGATTTGTTAAAATAAATAATACTAAATCAAAAATAAAATATGTTTACCATGTTGTTTCGGATCATATCCCTTTTTGACCACCACATTTCCTGGTGTAGGCGGCAATGGAGGAGGCTGCATATTTGTTTCACGTGGTTTTGATTCTTTAGATTTATGAGTATCACCCGGTGGAGAAACATCGTCTTCTTCACTAGAGTCTTCCTCCATATCTTGTACCTTAAAATAAAGAAACCATTGATAAAGAAACCATTAGAGCAACATTACTGCATAATAAAATAACAGATGTATTTACTTGGTTATTATCTTTTGCACGATCTTTTTCGCCTTCTGTGCGCATCTGCGTTTCGTCTTCTGCATCACTATCGATTTGCATTTCCACATCCTCACCCTCTTCTATACGTTCCTATAAATCAACATTTTCAAATATAACTAAATATAGTTAATATATAATTTCATATTTTACAAACTAACAAACAATAAAGTAAAAATTATAACGTAAAATTATGTTCACACCTGCATAAGAACACGAGCACCAACTTCATCTGGTGTAGTTGGTGCTGGAAAATTGCCGACTTCAAATTGTTGGTAATCGACTGTCTCAACCACGACAAAATCATGCCAATCAATTTGTGCATAAGCAACCCTCTCTCTTTCCAATTCCTCTTCCTCTTTACGTCTTTGTGCTTCTTGATATTTTAAATATTCAGCCCGGTATTTTACTTGCTCCAAAATCTTATCCATATTGAGTGCCTCATCTTTGAGGCGCAGCAACAAATCTTTAGGTGGAATTAATACCTATCAAAAATCAAATTTAAAATTTTTTAGTCTATAAATAGCAAATGTATGGACTATTTTTTATTAGACTATTTATTATTTTAGTATATAGTATTAAAAACAAAAACAAGATATTTTTTATATACCTTAGTATACTGTTCCAAAAGTTTAGTAAAGTATTGAAACAATGAATGTTGAGGACGCAAGAAATCAAACTGGAAATTTCTTTGTTCACGATTCATTAAATTGGTCAAGAATTGTCTTCCATTACGTGCAACAAATTGTGCCGTGAGCTTTACAATATCTCTAAAAAAAGTGTGATTAAAATATAAAATATTCTACAAAATTATATATAAAGGTTATTACGTACAAATCTAAGGCTGATATTGAAGGGGGATCTGCGATAAATTCAAATTCAACTGGCGGATCTTTGGGCACAAATGGTTGTTCAACTTGTTTCAAGATTTCTTGCTGTTTTTGATGTGCAATAAGATTAACAGTTTTCCCAGGAACTGAACTTGATCCTATTGTAGGCTCTTGACCTTTTCCTTCCTTGAACTCCTTTACTTTATGCTGATAGTAAGCATGATAGGGATCCCCAAAGTTTAAAAAATTGAACTTGGGATTGCCCAGTTCATTCTGTCTGATTCTTGACTCAAACTCTGGTCCATTCCTAGCCACAAAGCTGGCGGTTTTATCAACAATGTCTAAGTTTCTATATAAGGAAGAACAAATAAATAACCATCAAGTTAAATAAATAATGCTAAACCAAAACTGGATATTTTAAAAGTATTGTGTGCAAAATACATTTAATATGCTGCTTTCTACTTCGTTTTGTAGCAAATATTTACTGCTAAATCTCTTTCGAATGATTTTGATAAAGGATACTCCTAACCTCAGGAGGTGGATAAATAATGCCTACTATCGGCTGTGAAGAAGGACCGTTGTTCTCTTCAGTCTCGGTGGTTGCCGATTGCGGCACTGCCACTTCTTGTGCAGGCATTTTGACCTGTGTATTTATATACTAAACACTGATCGGCTTATTTTTATGCTAACAAATATCACGAATTTGCTTAAAATTTACTATGACTTATCGATTATGAATGCAATTCGCCTTGGATGCTTAAAGTCGACAGATGCTGTGTTCCGAAATTTACTGCTAGTACTGAAAATCTATAGTTTATGTAACGTATATTATAGATTTTCAGTACTGGCAATGAATTTTAGAACGCAGCCAGAAGTGACAGTTCGAGTCCGAACTAGAGTCCCTAGAAATAAGAATCATGCATGTCACGGCATCGATCATGTAATTTTTCCCTAGGAGCGGAAACGTGAAAAATGACAACTTTTATGTGAATTCGACAATTTTATTCGTCCAATTCACGTAAAATTTTCACTTTCCACGTTTCCGCTCTTAGGGAAAAATTATATAATCGATGCCACAGACTGCATCACACCCATAGACTTATAAATAGACTTATAAATAGACCCAGCGTTCTGTGAGAGGAGTTGTTTAAGGCACTAGATATGTAGGTATTCTCATCCGCCATTTTGGTTCCTATTAGATGGAGAATTATAGCGTATACAGGGTGACACTTAAAGACTGCCCACTAAGTACATAGCGTTATTCCTTGCCAAAAAATGAGTCGAAAAAAGTCCTGAATCATTTTTAATAATTGACGTGTTACACATGTACGCTATACTATACTATATACGCTATAATTCTCCAACTAGTAGGAACCAAAATGGCGGATGAGAATACCTACATATCTAGTGCCTTAGTTGTCTGCGTCTTCTAAAGGACAGAATGATACGCAGTAAGGTGCTATCTCCGTCACTCTGCTAGTTTGAAGGAGGAACGTCGACAACGGTTGCGTTCCGTTTTGTGCATAGCACGCATCGTTCGCATCGCTAATGCTTAGCGCATTGGCTGCGTTTTGTTTCATTATGCGCATGATACATGCTTTGAAACGGAACGATATTGAACGCATTAGAAGCGGAAAATCAAAATGGATTCCACAATAAATTGCGCTATCAATGTGACAATGTTTTTAATTGATGAAATGAGTGACAGTAATAATAGTGAATCATCAATGACTCTTCCATTATGACTCTTCCTATTTTGACACTTTTTACAATATCGCCAGAGAGAAACCTGAGAGAGGCCACGCTGCCGTTTTCCGTACGACGCTTTCTCTAGGCCGTACGCTAGTGACGCACGTCCATTTCCGGCCGGCTTAGGAACTAAATAGCCACGTCCATTTTCCGCATCGGTCAAAAAGTCACGTCTATTTTCTGAGATGGTTCATATCCATGTTATATCCACAAGCGAAGCTATTTACGTCACGCGTCCTTGCCGTGCGTTAGACTGTTTGATCAACAGCAGCGTACAACAAAGAATCAAGCGTTTTTTAATCGAGTAAGGCGAATCGCTTGAATATTAAAGATCCCATATTCGAGACCTACTTTTTGCAACTTTTTTTTCCTTTTTTTGCATTTTTTTCAACTGTATATAATCAAATTAATAAATTAAAATAAAGTTTAATAATAAAATAATGTTAAAATAATGTTAATATAAAAATAATATTTAATAAGCTTTTATTGCAAAATTGTAAAATTATTTTTAATTTTTTTATTAACAATAACAAATCAGTTTTTATTAAATAATTATAAAAAATTTTTTATATTAAAAAATGCTTTTTATAATGTTTTTGTAATATTTAGTACATGCCATGTACAATAAAATATACATATTTTTATATAACTAACATATGATCTGTATTAAAAAATGTTTTCTCTTTCTCGATTCTTCAAAAAAAAAAGTATTAATCGTAAAGAGTGATTCAAATAATAATTTCAATGTAGAAAGAAATTCAGTCTCTTATGCAAATGTAATACAAGTAACGATAGCATCGATCTCATTCTTAATAATGTGCAGTGGCTTAACGGAAAATAGTTGGTCTATCACAACGCAGATCAGGTTTCGAGACTGAGTGGTGTCCGATTTTTTTCAAGTTTATGGTACATCTTATATAGATCACATTTAGATTTGATAATTTAACACAGGCTTCGGAATTATTTTATCTTTTCAGCCGATTCTCGTGGTACACGCCTCCTTTCCTCTCTTCACCGCGCGCGCGGCAAACGCTAGGGCCAGCGCCGCCGAGCGTTAGGAGCGGCGCTATCCGATTAATGTTAAAAAAATTTATTAAAAATATTTTTTTCCTTAATAGCAATAGTACCTCATGGGTGACGTGGAAATCTATTGAAATATTTTCACATAATAAATTTAAAAATAAAAAAAAATATTTTTAATAAATTTTTTTAACTTTTAATGATCAAGGAAGAAGAACTCAACATTTATCGGATAGCGCTGCTCCTAACGCTCGGCGGCGCTGGCCCTAGCGGCTGCCGCGCGCGCGGTGAAGAGAGGAAAGGAGGCATATACCACGAGAATCGGCTGAAAAGATGAAATAATTCCGAGGCCTGATTTAACAAGAAATAAGTCAAAGAGATTTATGTAGATTTTTTTACTTTTTTTTACTATTTGTTTATTCATGATACATAATGATACATATATTTATTAATGTGATTATATTTAACAGAAATATGAATATATTTAAAGAAGAACACGTAAAATTTATAAATAACTGAAAAAAAGATATATAAATAATTATTTAGTAATAATAATTAATAGTGGTCTTCCACGCTACCCATGAGGTGCCACTAATAGCGCGTTAGATTTTTTTTAAAGTGGATCTTCGCCTGTAGTCCTATTATACCACTTTTTATTACATTATATATTTACAAAAGATATACATATATATACAGGGTGGGCCATTTTAATACATCCACGCAAATTTTTCCGTAAGTAAGCCAAATACAGAAAAATGGTTCAGACAAAAGTTGTTCAAGACAATGGGGGTCACCTATTTGTGTTAGTGACTTTGACCTTGAAGTCAATTTTCAAGGTCATTTGACGGTCAGAGTTATTTTTTTAAATAAAAACCCCTATTTTTGATTCCAAAATCTAATAGCTGGTGTCAAGAGCTTTTCAAAACACTATAATAAAGTTATTTTTTATTAAGTGCTTTTCGAGTTAGGAGGCTTGTAAATTACAGTATTTTGACATAAAATACAAAATATCTTGTAAAACATTCAATTTTTGGGATTCTTACTTTAATACTTTTATGCATAAAATAATGAGACAAATCAATTGGTATAAAGAAAACACATTGGTTTCAAAAAAAAGTATGCAGTTGCATGTTGCAAATTACATATTTATTCTTGAAAGCAACTATGTGTTTTCTTTATATCAATTGATTCGTCTCATTATTTTATGCATAAAAGTATTAAGGTAAGATTCCCAAAAATTGAATGTTTTACAAGATATTTTGTATTTTATGTCAAAATACTGTAATTTACAAGCCTCATAACTCAAGAAGTTCTTAATGAAAAATAACTTCATTATAGTGTTTTGAAAAGCTCTTGACACCAGCTATTAAATTTTGGAATCAAAAATAGGGGGTTTATTTAAAAAAATAACTCTGACCTTCAAATGACCTTGAAAATTGACTTTGAGGTCAAAGTCACTAACACAAATAGGTGACCCTTATTGTCCTGAACAACTTTTGTCTGAACCATTTTTCTGTATTTGGCTTACTTACGGAGAAATTTACGTGGATGGATTAAAATAGCCCACCCGGTATATATATATATATATATATATATATATCTTTTGTAAATATATAATGTAATAAAAAGTGGTATAATAGGGCTACAGGCGAAGATCCACTTTAAAAAAAATCTAACGCGCTATTAGTGGCACCTCATGGGTAGCGTGGAAGACCACTATTAATTATTATTACTAAATAATTATTTATATATCTTTTTTCAGTTATTTATAAATTTTACGTGTTCTTCTTTAAATATATTCATATTTCTGTTAAATATAATCACATTAATAAATATATGTATCATTATGTATCATGAATAAACAAATAGTAAAAAAAAAAGTAAAAAAATCTACATAAATCTCTTTGACTTATTTCTTGTTAAATCAGGCCTCGGAATTATTTCATCTTTTCAGCCGATTCTCGTGGTATATGCCTCCTTTCCTCTCTTCACCGCGCGCGCGGCAGCCGCTAGGGCCAGCGCCGCCGAGCGTTAGGAGCAGCGCTATCCGATAAATGTTGAGTTCTTCTTCCTTGATCATTAAAAGTTAAAAAAATTTATTAAAAATATTTTTTTTATTTTTAAATTTATTATGTGAAAATATTTCAATAGATTTCCACGTCACCCATGAGGTACTATTGCTATTGAGGAAAAAAATATTTTTAATAAATTTTTTTAACATTAATCGGATAGCGCCGCTCCTAACGCTCGGCGGCGCTGGCCCTAGCGTTTGCCGCGCGCGCGGTGAAGAGAGGAAAGGAGGCGTGTACCACGAGAATCGGCTGAAAAGATAAAATAATTCCGAAGCCTGTGTTAAATTATCAAATCTAAATGTGATCTATATAAGATGTACCATAAACTTGAAAAAAATCGGACACCACTCAGTCTCGAAACCTGATCTGCGTTGTGATAGACCAACTATTTTCCGTTAAGCCACTGCACATTATTAAGAATGAGATCGATGCTATCGTTACTTGTATTACATTTGCATAAGAGACTGAATTTCTTTCTACATTGAAATTATTATTTGAATCACTCTTTACGATTAATACTTTTTTTTTTGAAGAATCGAGAAAGAGAAAACATTTTTTAATACAGATCATATGTTAGTTATATAAAAATATGTATATTTTATTGTACATGGCATGTACTAAATATTACAAAAACATTATAAAAAGCATTTTTTAATATAAAAAATTTTTTATAATTATTTAATAAAAACTGATTTGTTATTGTTAATAAAAAAATTAAAAATAATTTTACAATTTTGCAATAAAAGCTTATTAAATATTATTTTTATATTAACATTATTTTAACATTATTTTATTATTAAACTTTATTTTAATTTATTAATTTGATTATATACAGTTGAAAAAAATGCAAAAAAAGGAAAAAAAAGTTGCAAAAAGTAGGTCTCGAATATGGGATCTTTAATATTCAAGCGATTCGCCTTACTCGATTAAAAAACGCTTGATTCTTTGTTGTACGCTGCTGTTGATCAAACAGTCTAACGCACGGCAAGGACGCGTGACGTAAATAGCTTCGCTTGTGGATATAACATGGACATGAACCATCTCAGAAAATAGACGTGACTTTTTGACCGATGCGGAAAATGGACGTGGCTATTTAGTTCCTAAGCCGGCCGGAAATGGACGTGCGTCACTAGCGTACGGCCTAGAGAAAGCGTCGTACGGAAAACGGCAGCGTGGCCTCTCTCAGGTTTCTCTCTGATATCGCTATCAATCGCCATATGCAATTACGCAATCGCATGGAACGCATAAGCTGCAATGCTGCCAGAAACGAGCGGCGGCATCACACTAATACAACCGAGAACCGATGACGTCACCCTATCCGTGTGAGCTCGACCCGGTCGACCAATGGAAGAGAACGCCGTCTCCCTTCCACCGAGCCGACGCAACAGACGATAAATGCGAAGAAGTAAGTGTTTCTAAGGCATGTGGCTGGAATATGAAAAATCCCGTGTTCGAGATTTGCTTCTCGCAACTTTCTTTTCTTTTTTCCGCATTTGTTTCTAACAGTGTAAATTATCAAATAATCTTTTTTTTGCTTAAAAAATAATAGTTTATATTTATTAATAATATTCGCATATGTTAAAACTAACAATTTTTGAAATAATTCAGATTTGCTATTGTCAATAGAAAAATGAAGTTATTTTGCAATATTGCAACAAAGTGTAAATTTAACATATACTATGTTCTTGCCATTCGCCTTATTCGTTTAGCCATGCTTGCTTTGGCATTTATGTCTATCGACTCGAAAGATTTTACATACCTGTAAAACTTTTAATTATTTCCCAACTTACAATTAGTCACTCGCGTCCTGATATTTTTTCTCCCGTTCAATAATTTTCTATTCGTACATTCGGAGAATCCGAATAGTGAGATCAATAATGTACTTAATTTTCGTACACTCTAGTATCTCAATCTGAGATCGGTGTACATTTTAACGTGTCAAATGTAGACGAATTATTTCTATATAAAAGATAATTAAAATTTTCACACCAACAATCTATGATATATGCTCCATATGCCATATTATATTTTATTCCATTTTTAATCATTTATTTTAAACTACTGCATATTAGCAAAAGTTACTGTACTATGGAGATGAGTGGAGGAGACGGTAACATATATTATAAATGCAGTCAGATTTATTGTACTCTTGTTAAAATATTGTAAAAATAATGTATTATTAGTAATTATAATAGTATTTATTAGTAATTATAATAGTATTATTAATAGTGGTCTTCCGCACCACCTTCGAGGTTCCACTAACGGCGCGTTAGGTTTTTTTAGTGGACCTTCGCAAGGAGCCCTATTATACCACATTTCATTAATCTTTCTATATATTTCTTTTATACATATGTGATGTCATTTGCAGACAAAATACTTTTTTTACACTTGTCATTTACAAGTGCGGTGTCATTTGCAGACAAGATACTCTTTTTACTCTTGTCATTTACAAGTGCGGTGTCATTTGCAGACAAGATACTCTTTTTACTCTTGTCATTTACAAGTGTGGTGTCATTTGCAGACAAGATACTCTTTTTACTCTTGTCATTTACAAGTGTAGTGTCATTTGCAGATATACCAAATTTTAAACAATTTCAACAAAATTTGGCAAAATTACGACGATTTATATCTTAAAATCTTATTGAATTTGGGAATAAAAATTTTTCAATTTTTTATTTTTATTATTAAAAATAAGCATCGAACAAAAAAACTGCAAATAGAAAAAAGTTTCGTCTCATCATTCTCTACAAGCCTATGTTTAAAAAAAATTAATTTTGCGACTTTCAAAATTTTCATGCTTCGAGACGTTTAGACGATATTTTTACACGATTTCGAGCGCAGAGCGATTTCGTTGATCCGCGTCCTCAATTGTGTTTATAAGTCGCGTACAAACAGAGATCAGACTAGTTCCTTCGGTTCCTTATCAGTTAATACACTTGACGGAAAAGTCGATTTGAAGAATATTGCGAAATATAAAAAACTTTGTTATTAGCGATATGGATGATGGGAACTCCTAATTCTTATAGGTAAGTTAAATTGATTATAGTTAGGATTTCTTATAAAAAATATGCAATATTAAAATAAATGACATTAAATTTTTTAATTATAGATGTGTTGCTGATCGATTTGATGTTGGCAAAGGAACTGCTTGGAGATGTGTAGGAAAAGTTGTAAATGCTTTGTATTTACATCTTGACAAATTTATCACATGGCCGAATAGAGAAAAAGCTGAAGAAATTTGGACATGCATTAAAAACAGATACAAATTTCCCAAAGTAATAGGAGCAATAGATGGCACTCATATTAAAATTGCTACACCAAAACTGCATCCAGAGGCTTACATAAATAGAAAGGGCTATCACTCCATACAATTACAGGTATATTTAAAATTGTTAAAGATATTTTTTAACATTATACTAACAGCACAAAAATCACTAAAAGAACGTTTTTAAAATGATTAAAAAACATCTGTTAGTCATTTTTTAGACGTCTTTTTAAAACTAATGTCCATGCTACTAGAAATCGGTCCGAGATATTGCAAGTTGATTGATTATACATTTTTAGAGACATATCTGGATAGTTCTTTATTCTAAAAAAATATAATTTTTTTTTCAGGTAATATGTGATCATGAATTAAAATTTACTCATGTTTATGCAGGACAGGTAGGGTCAGTGCATGACATGAGAGTTTTCAGATTATCAGGATTTGAAAACTTATGCACAGAGCAACACTTTCCTGAAAATAGTCATCTATTAGGCGACGCAGCATACAGCATTCAGAAATGTATAATGGTTCCTTTTAAAGACAACGGACATTTAACAAATGCACAAATTACATATAACACAAGGTTATCTCAAGCAAGAATGATGATAGAAAGAGCTATAGGCTTATTGAAAGGAAGATTTAGGAGTCTTTTGGATACATTGCCTATGAGAAGAACCGATTTAATACCGAAATATATAGTTGCATGTTGCATTCTACACAATATTTGTATAAATCACGATGATTACATAGATGTGCCTGTTATTGTGCAAAATGAATGTCTACAAAATGTTGCTCAAAATGTAATACAAGGTCTGCGAGAGGAAGGTGTCGAAAAACGCAATACAATAATGTATTATTTGCAAAATGAAAATTATAATTTGTAATAAAGTTATCTTGAAAATAAAGTTATAGAAAAAATACTATATTTTTCATTATTATTCTTTACTTTGAAATATACAAAACTTTCAGTGTTTAATAGAATCCAATAGATATAATGTTATTATTATATAAATACACAGACATTGTAAAACATTAATATAATAAGAACAATATTTATACATTAAACATATTTATTTTTCTTATCATTTTCTTTACAAACTTCTTTTATAATATATATATTGATGAGAGGATCTCAAGCCCAAGTAGATTGTATTTCTTGATATATATTTTTTATTAATCAATGTTTGAACAATTTTTTGACACGCAAATCAATTCTTTTATAATATTTGTATTTTTATCAGTCTTTATTATTACTTATTGATAATCCTATTATTATTTATAATAAGCGTAAAGAAAAACTATCACAATTTCATGACATAAAATTACATATGAAATAATAAAACTTAAAAAAGAATATCACAATTACATACATCTTATTACATAAAATAAAATTTTATGAAACAAATATATATATTAAATAAAAAAAATTTGGTAATACTGCAGAATATATATATAATAATGTATAATATGTATAATAAACTAAAATACGCAGCAATAATAGGATTATTTAACATATTTAAAATATAACAGTAAAATGAAAATAAGTTTAGATTATAACTTATAACGGTAACACATATGTTATTTTTCAAGCATCTTTGTCATTAAGTTTTCTATATTTCTTAGATAAGCCATTTTTTCTTCATGTCTTTTCTGAGCATTTTTCTCTTTTTCTTCTTTAAATTGTATAGATTTTTCAAAATAATTTTCTACTACGTGATTAATTTTTCGTTTCTTTGGCGCTGCAACAAAAAAAGTAATAATTTGAGATAAAAATAATAACAAAATATTTTTTTAAAAAATTTTAATATTATTTATATATTTCATATAATTTTTTTTACGATTCTAATCACTTTTAAAAAGTAATTTAAAATGAGTCCTACACTTGTTCAATATAATTCTGTATTATAAAATATGACCATTGATAATCTAATCATTGTATTTAATAATTTTATTATTATATTTTATAATAAATTATGATACCTTCTGGACTTTCTGAATTATTTTTTATATCAGTTTTTGTAATAGCAACATTAGACCCAGCTATTGCTTGTGGTTCAATCCATGGTTTTGTACCAAATATCTCGTGCATGATCTAACATAAAAAAGATTTTCTTCGTTCTATAATATGTATTTCATTAATAATTATAAAAGATATAATAATAAATTATTACAAAATAATAATACACTTTACTCAAAGTTACTAAAAGTAATAACATTACTTAACTTCGTATATAATTTTGTAATATATATAATTGATTATTACAATTGCTATTTTGTAATGATTTATTATTACAAAACAATACATTATCCTTAATAATAAATAATTTTTACTTCCAAATTTTTAATAAATAATATACCTCATAATATTCCCACTGCTTTCTACTATTTCCAGATTTCTTATTGTGATCTGTAGGACTTATATGACCTTTTTAGACTTTGAAATTTTGTTGCGCATTTTGTAGGAGATATTTGATATCCTGCATGTTCCATTTTTTTGGATAACATGCTCCAGCATCGTTTTGTTGAAATTTTAGGATTATTGAAATCTGCCATATGTTCTTTATATATATTTATAAGCAGCATTGTTTCTGGACGGGTCCATATATGTTGATCTAGACAAATAGAAAACAATTTTAATGTTCTTTCTTAAAAATTAATTAAATCTTAATCTATATTTTAATTTACCTTTTAACTCGAAAGTTGAATCGTTTTCACTACAGCTTGGGTCGTTTACATTAGCAACTACGTCCGTGTCTGTATTTTCTATAAAATATTAATTTGATATTTTTTTAGATTCAGAGGAATATTTCTTATTAAACTTTTTATAATATTTAGGAAAATATTTAGGATAAATGTAATATTTAGAATAATATTTAGGATAAATGTTACAAATAAATAAATCAATAATAAACATAAATATAATTTTACCTGATTCTGATATAACTCTTTTTTTTAGATTTACTTTCATACGATTTTCTTTTTGCTTCTTTCTTTTTGCTTTTTCTAATAAGGCGTATGCAAATTCGTGATCTGTTAATATTTAAATATAAGATAAGAACAATAAATAAATATTAAATTAATATATAGATTATGTCAATTTTTATGTAGATAGATAGATTTTTAAAAATTATAAATGTACTTACCATTTCTTACTTTCTCGGCGTCTTCCAACGACACAATTATTGAATATTCAACATTATTTTCCGCGTCAATTAAAGTTAATTCTTTTGACTCCATGTTTCGTATTGCACTCGTCATCATGCTGTAGCTGCCTCACCTCTGTAACCGCAGTAGCCACAGCAGGAAGTGACGACAAAATTAATGACGTCATTAGTCTCTTGCAGCACTGCCACAGCGTGCTATGGTGAATTTTGGAACGGCATTTGCAGTGCTGCCAGTGCTGGTAATCAATTTTGAAACACAGGGTGTTTACGATAATTCAAGTTCGAGTTAGTTTCACTAGGACCGAAAAATGAGATAGACATAACCATCTAGAACCTTTATGATTTATGACAACTCGACGCTGTCTTGTATTGCTTGAGTTATAGCGTTTTCGATTATACAGGATTTGAACGACCCAGGGTTGGTTAATGACGTCATTGCAACCTCTCCACCAATGAAAGACTTGCATTTATAGTAAAATAGTGATTGATCAACCCTGGGTCGTTCAAATCCTGTATAATCGAAAACGCTATTAAATTCATTGAATTTGTTGAGTTTATTGAGCAAATTTTATTGTAATAGAAAAATGTCAACTGCAAATTAGTCTATGAAAGAAACAAATAATGTTGGTATGTATGTTGGTATAACTCTTTAATAAATTAATAATAATATAATTAATAATAATAATAAATGACATTTTTCTATTACAATAAAATTTGCTCAATAAATTCAATGAATTTAACTCAAGCAGTACAAGGCAGCGTCGAGTTGTCATGAATCATAAAAGTTCTAGATGGTTATGTCTATCTCATTTTTCGGCCCTAGTAAAACTAACTCGAACTTGAATTATCGTAAACACCCACAGCCATGGTTGGAGCATGCAACGCGAACAAACCTTTTGTTTATTACCGATCGATTGTCATCGAGATGATTGGCGTTTGACAGCTTTACTTTGGTAGCTGTTTGACAGCTTGTTTCTTTATTATTATACAAAAAGCAGCAGAAAAATGGCAAACGGTACGCACTTGTATGGCCTAGATAAAATTAAAAATTTGCAGTTTAATAAAAAAATTAATTACGGATTTAATTTATTGCAGAAAAGTTATGTAACAAATATTGTAAATTAAAATCAATTTTGACAATAAAAAACGAAAAAGTGATAAAATAAATAAATACACACTAATAATAAATGTATTTTAAAAAGAAATAAATTAAAATGTGTACTTTACGTATATCTTTAGAAAATATATTTATTTCTGATGCACATTTCTCTCAGTTTTGATTTATCAAGAATTATGAAAAGAAATAAAAATAAATATTTATATTTAAGATAAAAATTTATAATTGTGAAATAATAAACAATATTAAAAATAAAAGTATTTATTTTATTTAGTTTCTTAAATTGAAATAAATGTTACTTTATTTGTTTATTGTGAGATCTATTTGTGTTGTGTGTTGTCAGTTATTTGCTTTTTTATATTTCATATTTTTTACAATTGTTTGCATTTTTATATTTTTCTTTGTGTTAAAAGTTACGCTCATTTTGTTTAAAGTGAAAAAGGGTTCTTTTATTGTCAGATCTGCTTCGTATTACTAATTCCGCAGCTTTTGTCGGGTGATTATGGCGTATCGTTTGACATGCAATATGGCAACCATGGACACGGTCGCCTCGGCAACTGGCATCAATTCTATAAACACAGATACGCATTGTGTCATGGGTCGCATATAAAAAAGTTCGAATCGGATCCCATCTGTCCGATGTGTAAAGATGTGAATGCACCGCGGTGGCCCGCATTTCTTTCCGTATTTTCTTCGCCTGAATCGTTTTTTCTCGTATGAAAGTTTCTCGTCCTAGAACCGTGTCTTCGACAACTTTTAAGTTCGGTCGTCGTCGCCGTTGTTATTGTCGATGATGTCAGGAAAGAAGGCTGCCGAGAAAATCTCCGAGATTGACGCGCACATCAGCAAACAATACGACATCATACGACGCCTCGGTAAAGGGGTAATGTTATCTCCCTTTTAGTTTTCTTGTCTCTGGAGATATTCTTCTAAATTTTTTACGCATCTTCGAGAATTTCTTTTGACAAGCGGTTGCTAATTTTATATTTTTTTTGCCAGCAAAACATGCAGATTGATATAAAATGTACTTATATAAATTATATATAATCTTGACCATGTCGGAAGCTACATTACATTTCATTTAGATGTTATATTGCGTTATTTTTTAATATGCAAATTGCAGAGAGATATTACGAATTTTACAAAAAGTAGAAAGTAAAACAAATACGTCTCTGTTTTACCTTATTTTTCGTAAAATTTGTTTTTTTTGGCTGCGTGGCTTGAAAAATCTTTTCAAATCGACCATCCGTAGTGTATTAGCATATGTACTTTACTTACAGAAAAGGACTTTTCATTCTACACAGCCAAAAAAAAGTTAAGTGTATTTGAAAAAAATAGGTAAAACAGACCACTTTAGGATCCCCTTAAGTTGGAAAGTGTGTATTTTGATGTAATTTTCGAATTAATAGTAAAAGCAATATATAATTTGATGTCTGTCTTTTTATTGAAATTTTAGATATTAGTACAAAATTTTACATATCAGTATTTTTTCTTATTACATCAAAATATTTTTATTAATTATATATAATTACGTATATATATATATAATATTATATAATTATCTATAATTTCTTTATGTAATTTTTTATGAATTAATTTATTTTTATTTATTAATCTATTTTTGTATGTATTGATTTTTTAAAATATTTTTACATTATTATTTAAAAAAAATATTAATATGTACATGGGTGGCAAACAACAAGAAAAAATTCCATCAAAGTTTTGAAATTTTCAAGGATCAGTAATCATCATGACTACCTTATTAGGAAAGGTAAAGTTGGAGACAATCGATGTTGTTAAAAGCCGTCTCCGTCGCAACGATAACAAACGTATCATGGTATCGCAAACCGATTTTTATTATCTGCTTATATATCGACCAACGTAATTTAAATCTAATGGTATAGATTACACAAGATAGTCTCGGTTATATCGTAATAACGCAAATGAGGACGATGCAATGTTTATTAAGTTCATATCGAGCTCATACTCGTATTTTGAGGAATAATCATTATTTGATAAACAAATAATTTTGATTATTACAATAAAATATGAAACATATGAGAGGATGAAAAATATGTTTACCAGAGAAAAAATGATATAATTGGTCAGATGTAAATATATATAATTAGTTATGAAAAGATCTGATAACATATGTAATTTTATATCAAAAATGCAAGGGTTACTTTAAAGTGCTGTAACTTTGCGAAAAAAATCGCAGTAACTTGTTTTTTTTTTTAATTAAAGAGGAAGGTTCAAGCTTTACACCATTGCAAACGGCATCCAAAAAAGAAATTTTAGCAAGTCCGTGCATTTCGTCAAACTTTGCAATTTTTAATATGACAAACATGCCTCAGATTTAAGGGATTACAGTAGTAGGGGTTCATGAAACTTAAAATCGAGTTATATCTTAAGTATCTTAAAGTAGAGATTTCAGGCTTTAAATTAAAAAAAAATCATGTTTCTATGATGATTTTTCGCGGAATTATCGTCACAGTCAAAGTTGGCCAATTTTTGTCCCAAATTTTTCTATGCCATAATTTTTTTGAGCAGTGTATTTACATCTGACCATATTATACCATTTTTTCTCGGGTATCAAGAATAATTATGTATTATATGAGGTTGACAACAAAGTTCTTTCTTACTCAGGCTGTAGATCAAACGGCCTACTGAAAGGGAAAGAATTTTCTTGCCAATTTAATATTTATACGCTTTAATATGCATTTCACTGCATGCAAATAACATGTTACAAATGTTATTTCCTATAAAATACTTATTAAGGAAATCTTCTACTAGAATATACAGGCAAAAAAATTTCTTATTTTTTTTTATAAATTTTCTGTGATAATAATAATATTTAATTATTTTACACAGGCGTATGGAATAGTATGGAAGGCGATCGAGAAGAAAAGGAAGGATATCATTGCGGTGAAAAAAATCTTTGATGCCTTCAGAAATCAGACAGATGCGCAACGTACGTTCCGCGAGATTATGTTTCTACTGTCGTTTGCCAATCACGAGAACATCATAAAACTCATCGGACTGCACAAGGCGGACAACGATCGGGACATTTATCTCGTTTTCGAGTACATGGGTGAGTTTTACCCGGTTCGAAGAAGAATTCACATACGAAGGTCATATCACATGCGCCGATTCTCAGACTTTTGGCCTGAAACATGTTTCGGCCCGTTTCTCCAGAAACCGATCTTCACAACATCATTAAGCGGGGCAACATCCTCAAGGACATCCACAAGGTCTTCATCATATACCAACTTTTTAAGGCAATCAAGTACATACACTCGGGCAATGTTATCCACAGAGATTTGAAGGTAATGTTGGGTCTTACAATCCAATGATGTAAAAAGTTTTTTTATTTCTTTTAAAATTATCTGAATTCTGAAAAAAGAAATGTAGAAATTTTATATTTCATAAACTTAAATTTTATGTAAATTTTTTAACGAGTTGTAAAAAGCGTAAGCAGTATAACTCTACTTCGCTTTTTTATTTATCCTAAATTTCGGAATTCTGAAGAGAAACGTCTTTAGAAAATTTCTAATTTTGCCTCATGTAATTTTAATTTTATGCAAATTTTTTAATGAATTATACATAAGATACTCCTTTCATATTTTTGAAATGTTCAGAAAAGAGTAGCTCGCATCTCTCATAAAATATTTTCTTCTTGTACTTGTATTTTTTTGTCGAGTTTTTATTTTGTTGTGTTACCACAGAGAAATAAACCGTCTCATTGTGTCGAGTTTGCACTATCCTTTTATTGCAGCCATCCAACGTACTCCTGAATGCGCAATGCCATTGCAAGATCGCAGATTTCGGACTGGCGCGCTCGGTAACGCAAATCGGTGAGGGCGATGGTGAGACTGGAAGTGATCCAACCTTGACGGATTACGTCGCAACCCGGTGGTATCGCGCACCAGAGATTCTCATAGCTTCAAAGAGGTAAACGTTTATTTAGCTTACACATTTTCCTTGACGTATTTATTTTCTGACGACTTTATGATCTTTTGAATTTGACATCTACAAATGTTAAAATCTTAAAACTGAGATATTTTTGTTTATTCTTGAAATATTTGTTTTTTTTTCACACATGTAAGAACTTTTAAAATATTTGTTTATCAGTAATACATTGTTATACAAAAATTCGTGTACGTTAGTTTCTATTTAACTAACTGCAATTACCTTGCATTTTGTCATTATCATTCCAAAAGGATTAATTTAAATTAAAAAATTCTAAGCTAACAAGATGTGAGAATATGTATATATGTATATACACATATATATTCAAAGTAATGATGAATATATTTACAACTATGTATAGAGGGCTTAGCTTACAGAGTTTTCAATCTAGTTGGTCTTAACGCATGCAGTTTAAGCTTATGAGTATGCTATTAAGCTTCAGGTATTACCGAAAGTTCTCAACTAAGAAATTGATCTTGGTATATCATTTAAAATACTTCAAGGGATAATAAGGTAATGTATAGTTGAGTTCGGCTCGGGGTGTGTTGAAAAGAAAACCACTTGCATTATTTTCAAAATTTTCCTACAAAAAGTTCTTATGCTCTGTAAGAACGTCATGATACTATTAATTTAAGTACAAATAAATTTATTTATAATAAAAAATTTGCGGTTTAGTTCAACATTATTACAATATATATTTCAGTGTGTTTCTTTCACATTTTTATATTACAAACACGAAGACATGTTATTTTCTAGAATCTACGAAATTCGGATCATTGCGAGAATCGGAGTTTATGTATTATATAAATGTTTGTAGATACACAAAAGGAATAGATATGTGGTCCTTAGGCTGTATTCTCGGCGAAATGCTACTCGGAAAGCCACTCTTTCCCGGTTCGTCGACAATAAACCAAGTCGAAAGAATTATGGCGACCCTGCCACCACCGACAGACGAAGGTAATCTTTCTCGAAACTGTTTCGATAATAAAAAGTAAAGAGAAAAAAAAAGAAAAATTATCGGAAGCTTTCCCACTAATCTTTCAGATTTATTATCTGTTAGTGCTGGTTACGGAACTAATTTATTGGAAAAGACACCCACTGGACCCAAACAGATTCTAAAAGATCTGCTACCAAATGTGTCGGAGAAAGCATTGGATCTGATTAGCAATTTAATAGTTTTTAATCCCACGCAACGACTTACCGCTATCAAAGCGTTGGAGCATCCATACGTCGCCGAGTGAGTGTATTTGTCATAATTTAAAGAAACAAAAACTTATTCTGCAAAATTAAATTTGTAATCTTCAAAGCATGAATGTTTGCAATCTATTATTTATATACGCGCATCCATAAACCATAAATCATCATCTTGATGTACAAAATTTCAAATAGGCTTTTATATCGTAATAAAAATTTAAAGGAACGTATTATTCTGCCTCATGCCCCGCGCGCGCACGTTTGATTCGTATTTATTATTTTTCTCGACAATTTATAACGTGAAGCTGGTAGCTCATACAGTCAACGAGAAATCCTTTATTAGAGAATCATATTTGTGGCAGTCACATACTGCACATATCGATTTCCAATATCGCGAGGTGGCAAAAAGTTGAAGTGACGAGTTTCCAACGAGTTGGAAACGCATCTCTTTCTTCCAACCTTCCTCTACGGACACTTATAAGAAAGAATTTCGCTGATCTCGAAATAAGTCGAGCTTTTTTCCACAAAAAGTCCGCGTTTTATATGCCAGTCTACATCGTAATGTGGATCGTTATTTTTCTTTGTTTTTTTTAACGCAGAGAAAAACTTACGCGAAATCTCTATGAAACAGTCCTTTATAATTGAGATAAGTTAACGTGTGATATAGGTAGCTCTTTGACGGCAATTTAATTAGACTACCCTTTTTTTCGGCAGCTTTCACCGAAGGGGAAATGAACCGGAGAGAAGTTCCAGCGTCGTGCCGTTGTTGAGTGATGATGTGCAGCTTTCCGTCGATGAATACAGAAATAAACTTTACGCGATGATAGACGAAAAGCATCGAAAGCATAAAAACATGTAAGCACATTTATGTGAGAACAGCCAGCAATTGTTGTTTCACACACGAGATGGTGTTACATTATTAAAGTACGCTCTTAATGGCTTTTTTTACGCATTATGTAACCTAGACCGGTGAATAATAGCAATTTTAACGAAATTCAGAATACATCAAAGAATTTAACTTTCGGACTGTCCGTATTAAAACCTTCTTTGTCTCTTGTTACAGTTAATACTGAGCCAGAGGCTCGCTCCCTAACTTCGTTTTAAAACGCAATGAATATTTAGAGTGTAGTTATCATGCAATATATCTGCATATTTCGTATACTAACTATTTTTGTCGCGCCGATAACGTTTTGTAGGTCAAAATCTAGACTGCGGCGATTATCCGAAAACATTAGAAAGGAAACTAGTAAAAATAATCCAGTGATCGGCCAAGGAGACGCGACTGTAGGTAAGAAAAATGCATTAAATGTATAAAATTTTTCTATTTTCTGTAATTTTGTTAGATTTAATCTCTGATATTTTCCGCGATCTTTTATTTCCAGCATACCCATCATTGTCAAGTAGGAAGGCAGTCAGATCGTCTCAAAGCGATAATAGTGCGCGCGTTACAAAAACTCGGGGAATGAACGTTTCCATAGAAGCGCCGGTACAGGAAAATCTCTGGCACAATGGTAAGGATTTCGCATTAATGATGTTTCCTCATTCGAAACCTGAAGCTTCGTTCAAAATAACCATTTATCTCAGGCCGCGCATAATCCAACTTCAAATGAGTTCGCTTACAATAGTAATGCAATCCAGATTTTCTTATCCTAAATGCCTACGTGATTTGAAAGCTTTGTTAAAGCAAGTGGTATTTTTCCGAGCGAGACCTGGAAAACAGATTGCTCTGATTCTCATTTACCATCGCGAGGATTATGTCGTCTGCCCCTACGTAATCTCGCCAATTACACTATCAACCCACACATGGCTATTCTGTGAATTTTTTCTCGACGCGAAAAGATGCTTTTCAAACTTTTTTCTTCCAAAATATATGTGTATGTATATATATAATACATACACACTGTGTGTGGGAGTATATGTGTGTAAAATAAAAAAAAATATATATAGGAATTACGAACACTTTAGTAAAAAGTTAAATAAAACCAAAAAGAAGAACGTAATAAAAAGAATTTTTTAACATTAGTTATTGTTATAATCTTTAATTTAATAAAATCAACTTTGATAAAATTTCAAAATAAAATTAACTTTTAAATAAAAAACAAAACACTTAGTGTTCGCGATTTCCTCACTGGGGGTAATCACGAACATAGAAGGGTAATTATGAATTAAGACTTATCTCTGCAAAAATCACATAAATAACCTTTAGAAATACTCTTGTCACCGTTACACTTTTTATGTGCCCATAAATTACAACCATAGCACATGATCTAGTACTTAGGTGGATTCTCATATTTTTTTATACAATGTTTATTTCATGTACGGATGTTTATAAAATTATAATACTAGTCTTTGCTGGTCATTCGTGTGGTTTTATTAAAATTATGTGGTAATTTATTTATGCGAATCTGAATGCAATTTTTCGAACAGTTTTTATTGTAAGTCCATAAAACAACTTGCTACATTTTACAATATAGTCTTCTAATTCGTTTTCTTGTTCAACGGATAATACATGTTTTCCTCTACCTTTTGATTGAGGAATTACAGCTTTTTTCATGAGGTTAAATATTGTTGTTTTAAAGATTGAATAGAAACAAGCAGCTTTCTCTAATGTTAATCTTTTGTTCTTCACATCATCAATAGTTCTTATCAAGTTCTCCGAAGTATACTTTGTTTCTGTTTTACGTTTATACGTTCGTGGTATCTATAAAAATAAATTTTATAGATGCCTATACTTATTCATCAATTTTGGGGTAATTGCAAACATTCGGAATTACCTGTTCAAAATCGATCGGCATTGCCCCAAAAAGGAGAGTAAACTATTTTTTTTCAGATAAAGTAAATTTGATCATCTTTAAATTAACTTTAAACTTCTTTTCTAGATACGCACTAACCTACAAACTATATATACATATACAGGGTGTCCCGAGATTATTCATCGGTCGTGCAAACGTGATATACAAATATACGATATAGTGCAATGGGATAAAGTGAGATTTCGTTATATCGGGCCGTGTGTTACGCGTTATACAGGGTGTCTGGCAATAATCACCCCACCGGTCATATACAGGTAGAGAAGGTCAAACCGAGTAGAAAAGTCCTTTACCATTTTTTTATTTTCGTAATAAGTACTGTAAGTGCTGTGTAATAAGTACTGTGAGTAATTAAGGAAAAAAGATCGGCGAATCCGCGCGAGTAAAGCGCGCGCGGCGAGAAGGACGTGATTGACCTCCTCTACCTGTATATGACCGTTGGGGCAATTATTGCCAGATACCCTGTATATGGGGCCCCTTCAACATGCGATGTCCCTGAACGCGCAAAATTGCGACTATGTGATTGGTAAACTTCGAACCTTTCCCGTTCAAAATTTACAACAGCCTCGACATTTTGGCATTTGGATTTTCGTCTTAGAATAATCTCAGGAGTCTGCCATTAACGGCTGATACAGTAAGTCTGGGACACCCTGTATATATTTATATATCTATTTATATTGCCTTGTCAAAGCGATAAATTAACAAATATTTATCACTGCCCGACTGGTCTTGGCATTATACAATAAAAAAACGGGAGACAATATCTCAGAGCGGATTTTGCCGCTTGTAGTAAACAACTCTCCGCGCGCCTAGCGATTATGATTGCTGGGCGATTGTATCTCGCCGCGCGCTTGCATTCGGTGGTAGGCTGGGCGGATATGCGCTTATTCGACGATATTTAGTAATTAATAACTCGTTAACTGTTACGAAAATTGCAAAATAGTACAAGACTTTTCGATTCAGTTTAATGCGTTCTATCTGCACGCGAGCGCTTTGTCAAAATTTTAGGAACACCCTGTATACAGGGTGTTTTATAATGTCCGTGCCAACGCTCGTGTGCGGGTAGAATGCGGTAAACTGAATAGAAAAGTCCTTTACCGTTTTGCAATTTTCGCAATAATAATTGAGATATTAATTAAAAAAGATTAACGAATAATCACTGGTCTAGCTGCGCGCGACGCGCGATTATTCATCCATCCTTTTTAATTAATATCTCAATTATTATTGCAAAAATTACAAAACGGTAAAGAACTTTTCTATTCAGTTTACTGCACTCTACTCGCATACAAATGTTGGCACGGATATTATAAAACACCCTTATACATATACAGAATGTGTTAAAAGTTCCGAGACGATTAAATATTTCAAAAACTAAGCATTTTAGAAAAAAATGTTTCAGAGAAAAGTTGTAGGGTATCGAATTATCCATCATGTGGTGATATTGGTATGATCTTGAACGACCTTGGAAATATCACATCAAAGTCACAGTAATAATTTTAAACGGAAATCCCTATTTTTTATTGTAAATTCTTGCAGCCAACGTCGAACGCGCGCGCACGCATACACATAGGGGGGGGGGGGGAGAGGGGGAGAGAGTGAGTGAGAGTGTGAGAGAGAGAGGGGGAGAGGGGAAGAAAGTGAGTGAGAGTGTGAGAGAGAGAGGGGGAGAGTGAAAGTGTGTGTGTGTGTGTGTGTGTGTGTGTGTGTGTGTGTGTGTGTGTGTGTGTGTGTGTGTGTGTGTGTGTGTGTGTGTGTGTGTGTGTGTGTGTGTGTGAGAGAGAGAGAGAGAGAGAGAGAGAGAGAGAGAGAGAGAGAGAGAGAGAGAGAGAGAGAGAGAGAGAGAGAGAGAGAGAGAGAGAGAGAGAGAGAGAGAGAGAGTTCTATTTTAAATGACGACTTTAAATATCTCTTAAACAATGCATTTTAAAGAAAAATGTTTCATATAAAAGTTGGAAGGTTTAAAGGGGGCCAATAAATGATCTTATTAGAGTTTGTGTCCGGGGTTTATGTTGGGCTCAGTAGGGTCCAAATCAATTTTTTTAAATGGAGACCTCCATTTTTTACTACAGATTTGGATTTTATGCTTCAAAATGAAACAATTTTGTTCTTAGTCATTTTTTGTTAAATTCTCTCCAAGAGGCCCAAAACGTTTGAAATTATTATTATGTAATTTATTACGAAACGTTGTTTTTTGGGTATACAATCTTAAAAATGATAGATTCTAGATAAAATTATGTAGTTTAAGGTTTGGAGGTGGCGATCTGATGGTTAGATTGAATGTTGGGTCGAAGTCCCAAGTTAGGCCTAATAAGGTCCAAGTAGATTTTTTAAATAAAATCCACCAATTTCTTATTGCTGATTCAGGTTTCACGTCTTTAATTCAAACAGTTTTGTGTTTTTGAAAGATTGATTAGATTTTGGTTCCTAATTATTAGCAGAATCGTAACGCGAATTAATCCTTATTGGGCCTAACTGCCTCGAGCAATTAGTGTTTCGAATAATAGCTGTTAAACAAATGATATTTGTTGCAAATAAATACGATGATTATTATTGGCATGCCTGTAGCATTGAAAATCGAACTCGTCAAAACTGCATTGGTCCCGATACAAATTTCATTTCCCCGTTTGTTTGCGATCGATCGACAGTCAGGAATGTGGCGACGCAGTATGCCTGTAACTTGACGAATGGTGATTTTGGAAGCATACCTCTGGCGGCGGCTAAAAGCTGTTTCTACCTTGATCAACAGCACCATTCGCAGTTGTCAAAGTCCCAACGTTCCATACAATTGGATCAGATGATGATGGTGAGCGTGACATTGGTTTGCCCCGTTTATTTCGTGTTTTTTTTTCCCCTTTTCACCCACTGTGTTTGCTTATTTTCGCACGCCGTCGCCTTTTCGCGACAGTTCACATTATGCGAGGAAAGTAAATGTTGAATTCTGTTATTGCAGGCTATATGTCGCGTGAGATTTGCATTTAGTAGGTATTGTAAAAATCGCTCATTTGTGCGTCATCCGGCAAGTTGCATGCTTTAGTTAATTACCGCGCTTTGGCACATATTTTTCACTCTGCTATGGAGAAAATTAAAAATTCCGCGCAATTAGCGATGCGGAATAATAATATATTATCCTAATATAAAAATAATATAAAAATAAATAGACCAAACAATAACAATAAAATAAATTTGATAAAATTAATTTATAGGAACAAAGTAACTTTGAGAAAATTAATTTACAATTTTCACGTTACAAATTTCACGTATCAAGCCATTCTGTTACACCTAGTAAAAATATTTAACGCGAGAAACGTTAAGACAAAAATATCTCTGTATCTTGTAATGACACATTATTACTGTAGGATTAAATGCAACGATTAGCTTTCGTCCAAGCATGTGGAAAAGAAGGTGACGATGTGCAGTTTGTTATATTTATTTCTATGTCGCGTAAAACAGACTATACGTAGATGTATTGCATATCTTATGCTGAGATACTCTTCCACAGTAGTAGCTGGAAAATTTATGATACATTATCTAGCAAAATTATCTACAAAATAAGCAGTAACCACTTTTACTGCTATATGACAGATATTTATTGTTTTTAAAATTCTTTGATTGACATTATTTGTCTGGTTACCTTACGTTTGATTACTATACAAGGTGTCCCATTTTAATCTATCACCCTTTTTATTTTCGCAAGATAAAATCGAATAAAAAATATGTTTAGACAAAAGTTGTTTGGTATTAAGGAGATCATTTGATAGTGACCTTTATTTGACCTTGGATCAAGGTTAGAAGTTATTCCAAAGTTAACTTTATTTTTCTAAATCTATTTTTTATTATGTTTTTTATTTCCTTGAAGAAACACAAACACTTTTTGTTACTTTCAATTTTTTACCAAAACCCTTGGTTTTTGAGATATTTTATTTCAAAGTTTCAAAGTTTCAAAACTGCTAAAACCACATATTTGCTTTAGAGCTTATCAAAGCTCTAAAGCTTCTAAAATCATCGAAAGTTTTTGTTTTCTGTTCTAGATAAGAACTTGTAAAAACCTAATACAATGTCAAACCTATCACAATCTATCTTAATCTAACTCTAACCTCAGATTAGGTATTACCCGAGTCGAAATTTTTAGCCTAGATTAAACCTACAAGTTTTGTCGAATTTGGAGAACCAATGTAAGCTTTAATTCAATATATAGATATAACATTACATTGGCTATTGCCCTCCTTTGATACTAAAAATTGTTACTTATTGCCGTTTTTTCCATGTGGAAGCTCAAAAGAGTACCTACTGAGAACCTCTAAAAAGGCTCCAGGTTCTATAAATATGTATTTCTAGAAAATAAATATTCAAAATTACTTAATAATCTATTATCTCATATACTCTACTTGCATTTAATGTATGGATCTTGATTTCAATAAACAATATATTAATTATTATAATTTGTTTAACTGTAAATAGGCTACTATAAGCAAATATATAAATAATATTCACTTATCTCTTACATATCTATCTGCAGTTAAGTAAATTACATAATTAATGTATTGCGCTTATTGAAATTAAGATATGCATTAAATACAAATAAAGTAAATGTGGTAATAGAATATTAAATAATTTCGAATTATAGGTCAAATATGTAATAAAATATTAAATAAAATTTTGAATTTTAATTGTTTTTTGTTTATTCGAATAAATTTTTAGTTATTTATAATACTAAATATAATACTGAGTTGCACTTAATTTTTTAAAATATTTTTTACTATTCATTTGTTATTATTTATTTTATATTATAACATTTATTATATTAATCTGAAATAATAGAAATTGAACTCAATTATAGATTAAATATTAATATTTTTATTGCTAGAAATTTCGATAAGATTTGGAGATTCAAAAGAGGTAGGAGTTGTAAGAACGAAAGTAGGAATTGTATATTTAACATCAATAAAAATAAGGGTTTTCTAGGACAACAAGATTAAAGAAAGGCCAAAAGAAGACATAACACTTTCAAGATAGAACTTGTAGGTCAAGGAACATTATTAGAGGCACAAATAACCATGTATGAGGTTTATAGTAGGTTTTAAATTTTGACTCGGGTACCGTCGGCATTAGCATTACCCAATGTGCACCGCGGAGAAGTCCACTATCGGAATTTGCACATCATTTGGCCCTGAAAAGGGCGAATAATTTTGATTTGCATTTTTGGAAATAGTGTGTGCATGCGTGTGCGTGCGTGTGCGTGTGTGTGTGCTTATTATAATAAGTGTTAAAAAACAAGTCCATTTCCTTCATGCATAAAAGTAATCGTCGACAAACACTTTCATGCACTTTTTCAAGAATATCTGATGTTATGCTCCTAAAAGCTTCACGAATCTCACGTTCTTTCATATTCTCTACAGTAGTTGGTTCAGTTGCATAAACTTTTTCTTTTACATACCCTCATAAAAAAATCAAGTAGAGTCAGATCAGGGGATCTTGAAAGCCATTTATGTGTCTAACTACCTATACCGATTCCTCGGTTTGAAAATTGATTGTTGTAACAGTTTCGCACGAATTGCGACCTGTGGGCAGGTGCTCCATCTTGTTGAAACCACATTCGAAATCATGTATAAAGATCAACATTTTCTAAAAGAATGGTCAATTTGTTTTGAATAAAATTCAAATAATTATGTCTATTTAGGTGCTCAGAAAAAAAATATGGTCCAATGACTTGATTGCCAATTATACCTGCCCACACAAACGTTAATAGATCACTGTCTTTGAAATTCCTAATTTCTTTGCCGATGTGGATTCACGCCTGAACAATAATGACAGTTATATCGATTAACACTTCCTCAATTATTAAATATGGCTTTATCAGAAAAAAGCAGGTATGAGAAAAAAAAACGGATCTTGCCTTATTTAATTTTCGGTCCAATTACAAAAATTCTCACGCCGAATGAAATCTCTCCTTGCTAATGCTTGTGTTAAGTTGATATGATAAGGATGAAATTTATTAATTTTTAAAATACGATTAGCCGTCGACTTTGGAATACTATGATATCACTAAATCTTTCTGATAGAAATGTACAGATCCACTGCAACAGCACGTAAAGTTACAAATGTTTTTAGTTTATTCAAACCAGTTTTGCGATGTTTTCTCTCCAAATTCCTTCTTTGTGCTTTGTTAATTAGTTGTTTAATTGTAACTTGGGTTGAATGTCGTCTATTAGGATATGTATGAGCGTACAGTCTTTCTGCATCTTTAAACTTGTTCCTACAAGCACCTACAATACTTATCATATCAACAATTTCAGATGGCGAATAATCTGTCATATTCTAAAATTGCTCAGAAAAATTTTTTCAATGTGGAAAAAAATGCTACTACTTCGAAAGAAGATCGGTTTAATTAGAAGAACAATTGTTCAGACACTCCGAGAAAGCAAAGTGACAAGGCTCTACAAACAAAGAATTTCAAAGAAGAATTTGCTAATCGAACACGCAAAGCGGCATTATCCAAATCATAAGAGTCGCATTGTGAAAGTAAAAGAACGATCAGAAATTGATTATTTGAACAGTTTTGCACGAATTACAACCTGTGAACAGATGCTCCTGATACTCATTTCAGATACACGATTTGGGAATCTCTGAAGATAGATTGTGGTAGATTTGACATTGTATTAGGTTTTAACAAGTTCTTAGAATAGAAAAACAAAAACTTTTAGTGATTTTAGAAGCTTTAGAACTTTGAAGTATACAAACTTTGAATATAAGGTTTTAGCAGCTTTAATGCTTTGAAATAAAATATTTCAAAAAATAAGGGTTTTAAATAGTAAAAAATTGAAAATAACAAAAAGTGTTTGTTTTTTTTTCAAGGAATTATAAAACATAAAAAATGGAGGTTTTGATTTAGGAAAATAAAGTTGACCTTGAAATTACCTTCTGACATTGATCTAAGGTCAAATAAAGATTATCATCAAATGATCTCCTTAACACCAAACCACTTTTGTCTGAACATATATTTGATTCGACTTTACCCTGCAAAAATAAAAAGGGTGATAGATTACAATAGGACACCTTGTATAAATTTATTTTGTGTATTTAATGAATTAATTTGATTAATTAATTATTTATTTATATTTTGAATTGTAAAATAATATACAATTGTCTTTATATTGTATTTGATCATACTTTACGGCAGTGCTCGGAATTAGTCTGAACATTTCAGCCGATTTCCGTGGTATACGCCTCCTTTCCTCTCTTTACCGCGCGCGCCGCAGCCGCTAGGGCCAGCGCCGCCGAGCGTTAGGAGCGGCACTATCTGATTAGGTTCTGTGAGTAGGTTCTTCTCCCTATTTATTAAAATTTTAAAAAATTTATTAAAATTTATTAAAAATAAATTTTTATTTTTAAATTTATTAAGTGGAAATATTTCAATAGATTTCTACGTCACCCATGAGGTACTAATACTGACACGTTTTTCAAAAAGTGGTTTCTATCTACATTATTGCATCAATTGTTCATTTTCATAAAAGGTCAAGAAAATCTAATTAAGAAAATCTCTTTTATATATTTTTTTTTTTAAATTAAGAATTTATTTTTATCTTTAGTGGAATAGGTCTACGGGGGAAACTACTTTTAAAAAAACGCGTCAGCATTAGTATCTTATGGGTGACGTGGAAATCTATTGAAATATTTCCACTTAATAAATTTAAAAATAAAAAATTTATTTTTAATAAATTTTAATACATTTTTTTAAATTTTAATAAATAGGGAGAAGAACCCACTCATAATCAGATAGTGTCCTAACGCTCGACGGCGCTGACCCTAGCGGCTGCGGCGCGCGCGGTAAGGAGAGGAAAGGAGGCGTATACCACGGAAATCGGCTGAAATGTTCAGACTAATTCCGAGCACTGCTTTACGGCATAGAAATGATTACTTTTACGGATTATATCCAGAGAAGAAACGAATCGAAAGAACGTTTAATATCATCGATGGCATACAAACGCGCGAACTAGGAGTTTGTATGGCAAATACACGCTATTTATCCGAGAATATTTTATGCTATTTGCTCGCTCGCTTTCGCGCACTTTTATAATGGACAAACCCACTAATTACCATACATGACAGAGCATCACGCGCATACGTGTATCGTGATTGCGATTTCATTGCACCTAATGTTTATCCTCAATAAACGTTCCAATTTTCAGCACGGCACCGGCAAATCGAACCAATTAGCGACGTCGGTACCTCGCATTAAACTGCGGAGAGCTTGCAGACAGCAACCAGCTCTCATTCAAGCGTCAAGACCTTTCGCCTCGGCGTCCGCCAACTGTGGATGTCGTGACAACGATCATCAGTTTAGAATAATGCCGGTAACGAAGTCGATCAGAATCAGCGATAATTCGCAGTGCATTAAACAGATGCCCGGTAATGTCAAGAAACATTTCGTTAGGACAATCAACGACGGAATCAGCAATCCGGAATCGCCGTATGTCGATCATCAGCAAGCTATTCGCAACTATTT
>NC_090134.1:10932500-11022500 GCF_040581485.1 Linepithema humile | reverse complement strand
AATATTTAAATTAAATCATACATCGTTGTACTCTTTTCAAACAGCGCTACAACTTTTTTTACTTTAAAATATCCACATTATTATTAAAAAAAATATGCATACTTCTCTGTTCGTTAACATGGATAGCTTTTGTAAGCAACTATTATGCTTACAATAGAGTTCAGTTTAAACCATTTAATTTGATATATATTTGTTATGATCTATCTCTTTTAATTTAATTTAAATTTTAATTTTAATTTAAAAGATAAAAGAGTGTGGCCACTTTTGGTGAGACACCCTGTATATACATTTTAATGTATACACACATAATGTATATACATTTAATGTATATATTTAATGTATATACATTTTAATGTAATACACACATAAATCTGAATTATCGTTAATATTTATCAGGATCGATTGGCTTGATACGATGATTTTTACAACTTCCAAATTCGATAATCTCGTCGTATCGATTTTTGTCCGGCAGAAGACCAAAGTTCAAAAACGTGTGAACAAGTCTGATTAATACTGTACTAAGATTTTTCGAAAATTTCAAGTTTATTAATTAATTGAAACATGCTGTTACGTTTGTTTAGCATCATATTGCGCATGAAAAGAAAAGTTCGCTCGAGACGATGATATATTTATAAGACTCATACATGTGACGCGGCGAGGTTTTCTGTAATAAACCGGTTGTATACGTCAGAAGTCGATGTACTTGGAACTAAAATGATAATCTTGCCATTAATGATAACCAGACAGTTGACGTTCTTCGCGAGCATCTTTATTATATTCCATAATTCTTCTTACTTTTGCAACGTGCAGCGATTAATTTAGCGCCGCTATTAATCAGCGGCTTTATGTACGCGTGTATGTATGTAGGACTTATATATTTATATGTAGGGCTTCTAACTTTCCACGATCCTTTCTCGCGGAGCTAATTAAGAAACTTATTATGAAACAATAGCACACGCAGGTTATTCGTAAATGAACGACGTAAAAAATTTTGCAGTAAACTCTCGGAAATTGAATTTCAAAAATTAAAAGTCCTACATATACAACTGTTGACGACGCTAAATTAATTATTTTCCGAGAAGCACTGACGGAAAAGATATGTTACAAAATAAAAGAAATTTTATGGGACATAATAAACAGATTCAAAAGTAAAAAAGGTTATTAAAAGGAAATTCGAAAAGCGCCGGCGATTATCTAAAATTTATTATCATTAATAGCGACATTATCATTAACTTCATGTACACCAATTTTTGACGGAAACATTAAAAAAACTGATCGATTTACATACACATCGTGTGTGCATTTTATTAATATTTAGTCGTTGTAAATAAACTCCTTTTCAAATGAAACAAGATATTTCTATTAACCTCAAATTTTTGATAAGTTGTATAGAGATTAACCCATTAAGTCCCGAACGGACGTTTTTTTGTGGCTTTTTTCAGCGGCTGTCTTTTCTACTAAACCGGTCCGAAAAAAATTCTAGAACAATCATTTCTAACATAAAATTATTTGAACTTTCAGAATCTGTCTTCAGAATTTTTCCAAAATGCGATCCAAAAAAGTTACGTTTATTAATTTTTATAATTTAAAAAAAAGGGATTTTTTCACTCGAACATTTTTTTCAATCGATATTTTCGCATCGAAATCGGATGAGGATATTTCTGGGAAGTGAAAATCTTGCGTCCATGGACCCTAAGCTTCAAAATGTATGGGTGGATATTTTGAAATTTAAGATGACGACGTCCAATATGGCGGTCCAAATTCATAAATTTGACGCTTTTTTTCGATTATTCCGAGCACAATTTTTTTTTATGAATTTCCAATGAAAATGGGTCTACTGACTCATTTTTTGGGTCGTTGATTACAAATCTTTTATCCTTTTTTTCGAATTCAAGCTGGCGGATTCAACATGGCGGACGGAAATTCTCAAAATGATTCAATTTTTATACAAATTTATATGTAGGCGTTTTTTGGGTTGCTGATTACGAATTTGTTATTATTTTTTCAAATTCAAGATGGCGGATCCAACATGGCGGACGGAAATTCTCAAAACTCTTCAATTTTTATAAAAATTTGTATATAGGGGGGTTTCCCTAACAGCACATGATATCCTGCGTATCATCTCATTTTCATACTCATTCTACTGTGATTATCCGTTAAGTACTGAGATCAATCCTATAATATCTTTTGCAGTATTATTCGGTTTTCTTTCGCACACGTATAATCTCAGGTTTGACTCAAACGTACGGAAGTGATACGTACGCACTTCTATCGCGCGCGTATAATCTCAGGTTTGACGAGACCAGCACTAACCTGCGCCATTTACATACGTAATTCCTATTTCCGGTCTTTTCCCGCTTGCCCGGCATCAAGTGACACCACGCAACACCACGTATCCGAGGTTTTACTGATATCGAAGGTAATCCTTTTTTCCTTTAAGTTTTATTTCACAAAATAGTGAATAAAGTGTAAGAGCTAGATAGTGTTTGTATATGATTTTTGTAATATTTTTATTATTTTTTATGTACTTGTTAAATTATTTTGCTTAAAATATTTTAAGGTTATGTTCATAAACTTGCATTATAATTGCCTCTCACCTCTTTGGTTCTTGGTTAAATATACAATACATTTTCTTAATTACTTTTTAAACAATGTCTTAAAAAGATGATTTAACATAAAACTGTTTTTAGTTTGCAGTATTGTTCCTTTGAAGTTCTCTAGCTTAGACTTCTAGAACTTTATTTTATATTGTAAGTTTTATGTAAATATTTTTACGCTTACGGTCGTAATTTTGAAATAAAAATATCAATTAATAAGAAATTGACTGATTAATTAATCTAATCTAAATTATCCCATACAATATATAAACGCGCGCGCGTTTCAGCGCTTGGCTGTGTAAATGTGTGCATGTATATGTGATCTACTGCAACATTCCCATTTTTATCCTATCTTGATACTGTCTTTAAACTATAGACCTTCCTGCGAAATTCTATGGAAGATGGTACCGCGGACATACGATGATTCCTAGAACGTACTACGTACATCGCAGTACATTTGAAAATGTTCTGAGAATATTACAATTATACTTTTGCGATATTCTCAGATTGTTCTCAGTATCTACATGTGCTGTTAGGGTTCCGGTCGCTGACATTTTTCTTTTTACTTGGAAAAAAAAATGTCAGCGACCGAAAAATAAAAAACGTTGAGTTATTCCAAGTAAAAAAAAGAATGTCAACGACCAAAAAATAAAAATCGCTGAGTTATTCCAAATAAAAAGAAGAATGTCAGCGACCGAAAACCCCCCTATATACAAATTTTTATAAAAATTGTATTTTAATTGTATTTATTAAAAATTATATTTTATAAAAATTGTTTAGTAGAAAAGACAGCCGCTGAAAAAAGCCACGGAAAAACGTCCGTTCGGGACTTAATGGGTTAAGATTCACGTGCGAGACTTTGCAATCGATACGTTTAGAAAATCGATTTACTGAGAGTTGCTAATATTGTTTATTTTTTGCTCTTATTTTTGCATCATTCCAATTCGTTTTTGATAAATATTAATGAGTTATAGCTAATTGAAATATCACTAATGATGACAAATATCGTACGTATGTACATATAGGTGTAAATGTATATATAGATACGCTAGTGATGTCAAGAGTAATAACAGCAATAATATTTGTAATAACGTCCGAAAATACTATTAAACATTACAAACACACGCACGCACACAACACAAATGTAATATGAATATCGTAGACGAATCTGAAAAAAAAATTTATGCTCAGTCAAGCGTAGATAAATATTTGACTTGTTAGTAGAAAAATGCATTTTAGATGTATATCTTGTAAACTGAACTGTTAAAATTAACAAAAATTGAAATTTTTTACTTACCGCATATATAAAAGCAGTTCTTAAGCTCTCAAGATAAAATGTCGCGGGTTGATTTTGTATAATATACGTATAATGACGTTTGGTTTTATCAATTGTGTTCAGCTAAATCAGTTTTGTGTGAATATTTCGTTGATTCCTATTTCGGAATATTAACAATCTGCAAGAAATCGATTAATTTTTTACTTTGTTTGGTTCCATCGCATTCTGACTAATAATAGGGTCCAAATATATCGCAGCCACTTTCACTAATCGAATTTCAACAAACAATTAGTGGAACGCATTTTTCGTTCACGTGACGTTTAACTCAATTGTCTTCGCAGTTATGAGCATTGGAACATATAGAAATTTCTTAAAGGATAGATCATCTATAAAGAATGATACATTTTTGCAAATTAAATCTTTTTCGAGTATTTATTTAGCATTGTAACATTGTTCCGTCAAACAGTAATCTTAAATCTGAGGAACTTTGCATTTATCGAGATCTTGTTTTGTATTGTGTCATTTATTTATTTTTTATTTATTTACACTTTTATATCTAGCAACATAATAAAATCATAAAAGCCAATACTTCCTGACAGTGATATTAGGATCCTTGACGGAACAACTGGGACATGCTGAGACTCAGCTAATGTGCCGTAATAATAAATGTTTTTCATCATATCTTCCCTCCCTCTTTTCAAAGTGTTTGTTTATATAGAAATATTGCGAATAAAAATTATTTATATAGTCGTAAAATAATATTTTATTCGCGAGATGTCATAAACAATTAGATACTTTGAGAAATATTAAATATTATACCGTAGAAATCATTTGTTAAATATTTTAACATGTGACGATTCAATGTATTGGGTGAGTGCAAAAGTTTTGATGGATTTCGTGATAGATGTCAGACTTGATGCAGTTTTATGGTAACACTAATATAAATATATTGATATGTTCATATTGTTGGAAAGATTACGCTTTCAGCTCTCAAGTTAAACAAGAATTTATTTGATTTTAGTTAGTTTCATTGTTTTCAAATTGAAAATGTGTGAGCATTGATAGAGTTTATTTACGTGTAATCATGATGTACGAATTTCGGAGAGGAACAGGCATTTCAAATGCCGTAAAAAACAACCTGCGAAAAATTGTTCGCAAAATTTAAATGGGGAGATTTTAATCTCGAAGATCAGCCGCGCTTCGGTCGATGACGACATTATACGCAATTTAATGGACACTAATCCTCGGGTTTCACACATAGTTGCTGAAAAATTAAAAATTAATAGATTGATCGCATTAAAATTATTTAATCAATTTTTCTACAACAAAACCCATCAAAACTTTTGCATTCACCCAATATATGTATGTGCGAGTACTCGCAAACAATTTTTTTTTAATTAAAATTATTTTTATTTAATTTTATTAAATTTTATTAAAAGACTCCGATGAGAAATATTAAAATTTAAATGTAAGGAGCAAAAGAGATAATGCTACTTGTTCGTGCAAACATGTATTAAAAAGAAATAAATAAATATTTCCGCCTATATAATCAGGCCTTCTTCTGTGTCAATAACAGATTAAAACCCGTATATATCTTTAACATATTATAAGCCGCCCACAATTTTTTTTTATTAATACCAAGTATTTTATAAGATAATACTCACAATTAATGTAGCGGTGTATTATTATTTACTGAAATATTCTATGAAAGATATTATATATTAATTTTAATTAAAATTGCAACAATAAAACTGAATGCATAATGTGTGGTAAAATGTTTGAAGAAATTTGAATCCAATGTAATATATGTAAAGATTAGGCCCATGAGAATTGTGTATTTGTAAATCCAGCATCAACTTACCATAACGGTAAAAACAGATTTGCTAATGATGAAATTATACCTGCCCAGAATTACCTGTCATTTAAAAATTATTATCTTTATTTGTTATGTTATACCATTTTTTCAAACTATAATATTTTAATATCTTTGTATTTATTGTTAATTTTTTAAAGATAAAAATAAGTACGTTTTAATTTTAATCCATTTTTGTTTCATTCTTTCATTAATAATAATTAACAATACATGTTCGATTAGTGTTCCGGGCAGTCCGCCTCTTCCATAACTAAAATAATAGAATAAATAAAAATTTTTTTCTCTGCAAAAGTTTAAAGTTTCCTGATATTAAGATTACTATTTGTGTCACAAAACGACCTTATTTGAAGAAAACCGTATTTCAATTTGCAAAAGTGATTGCATTTTTGTAGGCGATTTATTTCTCACGTTTAATTCTATATATTCCGTCATAGCTGTAACAAATAGAGTTCGAATAAATGACACAATGCAAACATATTGAATCGTCATACATCAAAATCTAGCAAATAATTCAATAAATAATAATGTTTCAGTGTATCAAGGTAGCTCGATCATGATTTATAAGGTGTTTAACCAAGAGTATGTAGATCGATCTACAATTCGTTGTTCTTTTTATTGTTTTGTTTTTGCTGCTGATTTTTTCTGACGTCGTTCTCCGGCGGATTGGCTCGGATGTGCGGCACATCGCGGATACTTCTCAGCATGTAGCAATGTCGATGCGGGCTGTGGCGGCTGCAGTAGCTGTCGTAGCTACTGCTGGATGTTGCGGTGCGCCGCAATTCTAGAAAAGTGTGGCGACCATCTACGGGAATGCCGCAGTTGCACCCAGGTACCATTCGTCGCTGATGCAACAGGCCGCGCCGCGTACCCCTTACGCTGCATCTGCTCCCATCTGCGCCATCAATTATCGCACTCTGCAACAATGTCAGTTTTATCTATGTATGTGAATTTCATCTCAGCCAATTTTCAATTATGATTCTTGCGTCTGGACAAGTGGTGAAGGTTTAATTTTGCTCAGTTAAACGTCGAAATAAGCTTTAAATATTTTTGGAGATGATGAGTCACTATATGAGTATTGTACAAGAGACGGTATTATTTTTTTTTATTTAAAAAACTTTTAAAAAACTTTAATTTAAACTTTAATTTTAAACTTTAATTTTAAACTTTTATTTAAAAAGCTTTTTTTATTCTAAAAACAAAGGAAGACTTATGTAAATAAAAAAAATATTGTCCTCTTATGTTATGTACACGGGGACAGGAATGCCTTCTCACATGAAGTTACACGCGTCTCGTCAAACATGTCAAGCATACCGGACGTGCTTCACCTCTTAATATTCGTGCATTATAACTGTAGATATTCGAAAAACGGCAACGCCGTCTCAGAGCGGGAAAATGTAATTGATAATACATAGTTTAACGTATCCGTTTTTCGAATATCTACAGTTATAATGCACGAATATTGAGAGGTGAAGCACGCATGTGGCATGCCTGACATGTCCGACAAGACGCGTGTAACTTCATGTGAGAAGGCGTTCCTGTCTCCGTGTGTACATATGAATAAAATAAATTATAATCAATAATATAATATATATTTTTATAAATAATAGTAAAATATGTAAATGATAAACTATAAGAAAAAAAATTATGGCAAAAGAAAAAGCTGAATAGCTTCATAGAATTGTAGTATTTAAGAACTAATAATAAAATTGATAAAAAGTGATTGTAATAGTTTTATAGTTAGTAGTCGACAAAAATAAATGTAAGACTTTTGATTAATGATGGAATCATAATGACTATTGGAAATAATTTTAATAGTCTTAGAAAGCAAAACAAATAAAAAAAAAACGGTTTGTAGCACACATTTTTTTTATTTAAAAAATCTTCGAGTCTTTGTAAGATTTGTTTATTCTTTTTGATAGTTTCAGTTTGTTAATTGAGATGAAATGAAAAGGGTAATGTATTTTTCTGTTGCGCATAATGTCGAACCGTCTGAACAAATCGAATTATCGAGATCTACTACGTGTTACTCACAGGGATACCATATAAACGGTAATGAGACGAATTGCGCTTCATGTATCATATCAATTGTGCATAATTGTTGTAATTTTGTTATCTAGATCCATTTATACCAGCGCTCGGAATTGGTTGCACATTTCGGGCCGATTCAAGAGACGACGCCTCCTGTTCCTCCACTACCGCCCGGCCGCTGGCGGCCGAGCCGCCGATAGCTCTGGTTCAGGAGCGTTTTATATTAGAAATAGGCTGGATTGTTTAGGCATCTCTCAGGAAATCGTAACATTTTCTTCACTACATAAATAATGTTTATTTTTATTAATACATAATATATATATATTTAATTATTAATGAAAATAAACATTATTTATGTAGCAAAGAAAATATTACTATTTTCTGAGAGGTGCCTCAACAACCCAGCCTATTTCTTATATAAAACGCTCCTGCGTTAGAGCTATCGGCGGCTCGGCCACTAGCGGCCGGGCGGTAGTGGGGGAACAGGAGGCGTCGTCTCCTGAATCGGCTCGAAATGTGCAACTAATTCCGAGCGCTGATCTATACGGTGAGGTTACACCGACAGTATGTAATGAATGATCTCGCTTTGCATCGCGCATATGCTTACGATGACAATAACATCCTTATGATTGTTTGCGCATTTATTAGAAATTTTACTAGATTCTTTACACTTAATCTCCGAGAAATCATGTTAAAGACATAACAAAACGTACCAGTATCGAGATTCAAGCAATAAAAGTCGATGAATTGTGCTAGTGATTATAAAAATGGACTAGTGATTATAAAAATGGATAAAAATGAACAAGGAAGATTCGGCAATTGTGAAATTCTAAAGAACCTGAAACTTTGCAGAAATATATAATAATACATATAAACCGAATCAACAAGCTATTTTTTGTTTTGGTTAAAAAACAATTGTAGGAGTGGAAACTCCCTTAAAAAAAAATCCAATTTTTCATATTTTTGCTAATATCTTTAAAACCATAAGAAATATTGAAAAAATGTTGAATACAAAATACACTGGACAACAAAATTATCGCAACAGTAAATTTATATCAAAATTTCACATCAAATAATCGTAATTCCGTCAAAAATTGTATTAGGGGTACAAATAAGTTTTAAAGCGTTTTTTTGAAAATTCAAGATTTTTTTGCAGAAATATAATAATACATTTAAGTATCAAAATATTCTCCGTTATTATCTATGACCTTGCGCCATCTTTCGGGCAGCTTACGAATTCCGGCAGTGAAGAAAGTTTTGTCTTTTGATTTAATAAAGTCGTCGATCCATTTTCGCACTTCTTCAATATTCCAGAAGCGTACCTCAGACAATGCGTTTTGCATCGACCGGAACAAGTGACAATCACTTGGTGCTATATCTGGCGAATAGGGCCGGGTGTGGTAGAACATCCCAACCAAGCGTCAATAATGTTTCTTTGATCGTTTTAGCGACATGAAGCTTAGCGTTGTCATGAAGCAATTTCACCGGACGCAATCCTTTGTCAGTATATGGACGTTTTCGACGGATTTCTTCGTTTAATCTCAATAGTTGTCGACTATAGCGATCACCATCAACCGTTTCACGTGGTTGCAGAAGCTCATAATATAGCACACCCTGCATATCCCACCATATACAGAGCATTACCTTTTGATTGTGGATATTCCGCTTTGGTGTTGATGTGGATGGTTGGCCGGGGTCTACCCATGATTTTTTTCGCTTGGAATTATCGTAATATATCCACTTTTCATCACAAAAATGCATAGGTAACTTTGATACGCTGTAACTCCACGAAAAAAAATACAAACCTCTTTTTTTTTTAATTTGCAAGGAAAAGTCCAAATTTTACGATGGTCATGTGGTAACGCTTGCAAAAAAAAATTTATTCCATCCCGTGGAGTACGTCAAACTATGCAATTTTTTGGAGACGTAACACGTCTTTACCCGGGGGTTGAGCTACCCACCGGGCGCGTCTCCAAGGTGGCGGATAGGAGGACGCCCAGTAGGTGTGAGTTCTCTGAGGGGACTCAGTGCTGCTGGGTAGTGGCGGTTATAACCTGGCCCCACGGAAGTAAAACCCTGTGGAGGGTAAGGAAAGACCGTTGCCGCGGACCAGCTCCCCAAGCCAAGTTGTAAGCCATCGTGGCGATGGTTGCATGTCACTGGGGGAGCAGTGTCGCGAACGATGCCTCTGGGGAACCGGGCAAAACCCCAGAGTATCCAGCCTTACCCACGCATGCGGGGCTCTGCGTGGGCGGACCGTGTAGTTCCCTAGCTACTCGTGGGACCACTATGGATTCAGATTTAATATTAAACGTAGAGAACGAAGTGGGAAGTCGGGAGGGCTTGCGTGACAAGTCTCCGAGGGAAGGAGCTGGGACGGTGGTGACGGACGGGACCCTTAAGGGCTCCGGAAGTGAGGCCGGCCCGGCTGCGCGGCAGGAGGTTTCACCTCCAGCGAAGAAGAATCGGTGCGGGGCCGAAAGAAGGAGGGCGAAGCGGATGAGAGCAGCGGCTCTGGAAGGGGCTCGCTCTCTTCCCGTGGCTTCCCCTTGTACGCCGGTGGAAGTGGTGAAGGGGCACGCCGACGGTAAACGTCGGAAGGGTTCCAAGGATACCCCTCCATCGGGCGGCCGTCCGCTGAAGAGACAAAGGACTCGCAACGGGCAACATGCTTACTCGGACGCTGCTGACCCTCTGGCGAGGGTGATTGTGGCGGAGGGCTACCCCGAGACAGAGATCACTGCTGAGCAGTTGACTCTGTTAAGGGGTGCGGTCTTGGAGGAGATCGACGGGATCCAGGAGGGTCCGGTGCCCAGATTCCGGCACTTCTCTAAGGAGTGGTGCGGCGGTGGTAAGATGCGCGGATGAGGCGTTGCTGGGTTGGCTCGTGGGGCAGATCGGCGGCATCATTCCGTGAGAGGGCGCCAGGCTCAAGGTGATGGGCTTGGACGCGCTTCAAAAGCAGCACAGGGCGGTGGTTTGGGTCCCGGGACTTCCCGGGGGCGCGGCCACGGTCCTGAAGCGGCTAGAGAAGCAAAACCCGGGTCTCGTCACCGGGAGCTGGAAAGTGTTCGCGGAGGGGGTAGGGGCCACCAGGGAGGGTGGGAACCTAGTCCTCGGTGTCCCGGGGTCCAGTGTCCTCAAATTGAAAACACTGGACTTCAGACCATTCTTTGGGCTCGACAGGGTTGTCTTTCGGGTAAGTGGAGTCCAGGGGGGGGGGTAAAGGGGATAAGGAGGAGCCCCCTAAAACGGTCTCGCAGCCAAATGGCGGGATCGAGAGGGATAGCCTTCACCCAGATTAATCTGCATCACAGCAAAGGGGCCTCGGCTGTTTTGGCCAGGCAACAAGCTGGGAGACAAACATGCATATCACTGATGCAAGAACCCTGGGTAATCCGAGGTTGCATCAGGGGTTTGGCGGCCTGCGGTAGGCTCTTTAGGGCCCCATCAGTGGACCGGCCCAGGGCCTGCATGGCCGTCAAGGGTATGGAAGTCCAGCTGATACCTCACCTGTGTTCCAGGGACGTTGCGGCTGTAGAAGTGAATTTCACTGATGACTCCGGTGACAGGAAGAAAATGGTTATTTGCTCGGCCTACTTCTCTTATGACGAGCGGGAGGCGGTGCCGCCTGCACCGGTGATAAAACTGGCAAAATACTGCCAGGAGAAACGGCTTCCCTTGATCATGGGATGTGACGCTAACGCGCATCACACCGTGTGGGGAAGCTCGGACACCAATAAAAGAGGGAGGAAAGTGTTGGAGTTTCTAGGATCTGGAGATCCTTAACACAGGAGACGAGCCCACCTTCTGCACTATAGCGAGAAGAGAAGTGCTCGACATCACTGTCTGTTCCAGGCAGTTGATACAGAAGGTAGTGGAGTGGAGGGTCTCGACGGAGCCCTCGCTCTCTGACCATAGGCAGATCACCTTCAGGATAGCTAAGGCTAGGGGGGGGGGGTCAAATTCAGGAATCCGAGGAAAACCAAGTGGGACTCCTATAGGGAAGACCTGGCCAACAGTCTCAAAGGCTTCCCTAAGAGGCACGAGACAGAGGACGAACTAGAGACCTGTGTGGACTACTTGCAGAGGTCTCTGGTAAACTGCTACGAAAATAACTGCCCCGAAAGGGCGGTTACAAATAGTAGAGGAACTTTCTGATGGACCCCTGGACTGCAGGGTCTCAGAGTGGCGGCTCGTAGGGCCTGGAACAGAGCCAGGAACACGGGCCGCCAATCCGACTGGAAGCTCTCTAGGAGGGCACAGAAGGAATATAGAGACTCTGTGGTTAGGGCGAAACTGGAAAGCTGGAGAAAGTTTTGCGAGGAAGTAGAGGGAATGCCTGAAACGGCAAGAATCTGCAGGATCCTCACTAGGAACCCGGATGCGACTCTGGAGGCCATCGCACTCCCTGATGGGACGGTGGTGACTGGAGAGCAATGTCTGGAGCATCTACTGGAAGTGAGCTTTCCGGCGAATGGCGGCCAAGATTGTCATGCCCGAGAAGGTCAAGTGGGCAATTAACACCTTTAAGCCCTACAAGTCAGCGGGACCGGATGGTATCTTTCCGGCTCTTCTACAAGAGGGACTGGAACAGATCGTGGGCCCACTGACCCGAACCTTAAGGACTTGTATCGCGATGGGCTACACACCCAGCGCATGGAAACTGGCCAGGGTAGTTTTCATTCCGAAGGCGGGAAAAACGAGCTACACCAAGGCAAAGGATTTCAGGCTAATTAGCCTAACATCGTTTCTCCTTAAGACATTGGAGAAGCTGGTGGACGCGTATCTGAGGGAGACAACTCTGTGGAGTCACCCTCTCCACAAGAATCAGCACGCGTATCGTTCGGGCTATTCCACCGAGACTGCTCTACATCAGACGGTAGCGTTTATTGAGGAGCAGCTGGAAAGGAAGGGCTACGCAGTGGGTGCTTTCTTGGACATAGAGGGCGCCTTTAACAACACACCGCACGAGGTAGTGTGTGAGGAAGCCGTCAGAAGGGGTGTCCCGATAAAGCTCGTTGAGTGGATCCGGGGCATGCTAGGGAGGCGTGTGATGACTTCGCTGGGAACTGCGAAAGTCTGTGGGTGGGTGGGAAGAGGCTGCCCGCAGAGCGGAGTACTTTCCCCACTTTTATGGTGCCTGGTAGCAGACGGTTTATTAAGGGCACTGGACGATAGAGGCTTCACTGCACAAGGCTACGCGGACGACGTGGCAATACTTGTGCGATGCCCGTTCCTAGAGACGCTTCTAGAGCTCATGCAGGGGGCACTGGAAGTTGTAGAAGAGTGATGTCAAAAGACAGGTTTAGCGGTGAATCCACTGAAAACCGGTCTTACTGTCTTCACTCGCAAATACAAGGTGGGCACCATTGTGGGACCCACTCTTGGAGGAGTAAGGTTAGTTCCGACCGAATCGGTGAAATATTTGGGAGTTATCCTGGATAAGAAACTGCTTTGGGAGGAGCACCTTCGTAATCGGTGCAAAAGCTTGTGCCAGTATTTTTGGATGTGTAGAAGGACCTTTGGCCAGACTTAGGGCTTGAAACCGAGTATGATACACTGGATCCACACAGCCATACTTCGCCCCAGACTCACATACGCAGCCGTAGTATGGTGGACTAGGGTGCAAAAGAAAACAGCCAAAATTGCGCTGGAGCATGTCAGGGCTTTGATTTTGAGAGGGGCCCTGGGTGCTATGGTTACGACACCAGTGGCGGCGATGGGCGTAATGTTCGGCATCGGGGGTATCTTTCCCATTATCTCATTTTTTTTTTAAATATTGGTTCTATGCAAAAAATGCATAAAACATAAATGATTTATTTTTTCAAGAGCTACAACTTTTATTTGAAACATTTTTTTGTTACATTAATATTTATCAAAATAATGTTAAAAAAACAATAATTAAAAAAAATTTTTTTTTTTTTTTAAAGCCGAAGTTGGGACCACGCGTATTTTATTCCTCACATCAAATAGTATTTATGTGCAAAATTTCAGGTCAATCGGAAGTAGGGGACATTTGGAAGTATATTCTATGGTAGTTTTCCACCAAGAGACACAAGTGACACAAAATGACACAGTGTTCGACACAATGTTTTCCTACAACGACACAGCTCGACACAAATATATACAGCTAAAGAGGTGAGTCGAGGTGATTTGTGTTCAATTCATGGCTGCCAATTATTTGACAAACTTAGGGAAATTTCAAGTTGCAAAAGTTGAAACACCATGTATGTAAGTAATAATAAGTAAAAACATGCAAATTGTTGTAAATTAATCTATTATTGTTATTCATCTAAAAAATTAATCTATCGTTATTCATCTAAAAAATTAGAATATTTAATTTAGTTTTTTACAAAATAAAAAAGTAATAGAGGTTATATTTTATGTACTATATTATTTTATGTACTATTATATTTGATGTACTATATTATTTTATGTACCATTATATTTTATGTACTATATTATTTTATGAAAATTGTGAAGTTCAAAATTTATTTTTGTAAATTATACTTACTATGCAATTAAAGCAGATGTACATATACATATGAGTACAATTTCAAGAAAAAATTTACTATAGAACGCCAACTATGGCTGTACTAAGAATTATAATGTTCCAACAAGCGGCTTCACACAACTGTTTTGTGCCTGACACTGTGTCTATTTGTGTCTCATTGGTGGAAAACTACTCAAATAATCTTACAGAAGATGTGTCAAAAGAATAATATTGAATTCGGCCACTCGCACTACATTGCACTGGTGCACACTCAAGGCTGCTTAATGTTCACCAGTTTTTTATTCGTGTTCACCAGAGTAGTGTAGTGCAATGTAGTGCGAGTGATCAAATTCGTTATAAATGTATTAAATAAAATAAGTGTATATGTATATAGGTTATAAATGTTGTGTTTTAATTTTATCATACATTCTGTCAAAAAGTTTTAGTGTATGATTTGTCTAAAATAAATAAAATTAAATATCTCAAAGTTTAATATTTCAATTATACGTATTCTAAATTAATTCCAACAATATTTATAATTTCTAGTCAATTTTATATATAAAAAAATATAGCATAAGTCACTTTTTGTAATTATTCTAAATTAGTTCCAATATTTATAATTTCCAGTCAATTTTATATCCATAGAAAATAGGAAACAAAAATTATAAACATAAACTTGACAAGAAATCTTGTAATACACAAAATTAAAATTGACCAGAAATTATAAATATTGTTGGAAATAATTTAGGATACATAGAACAGAAATATTAAGCTTTGATATTTAATTTTATTTATTTTGGACAAATCATACTAAAGTTTCTAAACAATCGTCTTATAAGGCATAGTGATGATTGGTATGATTGTATAAATTAATTTTACAATACATTCTGTCAAAAAAGCACATCATTCGAGATTTTAGTGTATGATTTGTCCAAAATAAATAAAATTAAATATCTCAAAGTTTAATATTTCTGTTCTATGTATTTTAAATTAGTTCCAGCAATATTTATAATTTCCAGTCAATTTTATATTTTATATATAAAATTTATTTTATGTATAAAAAAAATATAGCATAAGATACTTTTTGTGGTTATCTTAAATTAGTTCCAATATTTATGATTTCCAGTCAATTTTATGTCCATAGAAAATAAAAAAAAAAATTATAAACAAACTCGACAAGAAATCTTGTAATACACAAAATAAAATTGACTAGAAATTATAAATATTGTTGGAACTAATTTAGGATACATAGAACAGAAATAAAATTGGCTGGAAATTATAAATATTGTTGGAACTAATTTAGGATACATAGAATAGAAATATTAAACTTTGACATTTAATTTTATTTATTTTAGACAAATCATACTAAAGTCTTGAAACGTGTGCTTTTTTGACTGATTAAAATTGATTGGAAATTATAAATATTGTTGGAATTAATTTAGGATACATAGAACAGAAATATTAAACTTTGGTATTTAATTTTATTTATTTTAGACAAATCATACAAAATTTCTGAAACGTGTGCTTTTTTGACAGATCCTAAATTAGTTTTAACATTTATAATGTCCAGTCAATTTTATCAGAATCAAAACAAAACAGTATTGTTTTACCTTTCAAAAAATTATCGTATATATTAAATCAAAAAAAGCTGTATATATATTACAAAAAAAAGAAATAATATTTATCAAAAAATTATCTTTTTTAAAAAAAGGTAAAAAAAGGCGCCAAGTATACGCTCTTGTCACAACTAAAACAAAACCGTATTGTTTTATTTTTTAATATATGTATAACGGGACAAAATAATGCGTGCGTGGTGCGCGCTTGTGTGGCCTAGTGATAATAAAATGGATAACTATCTTCTATTTTTTTACGTCAACTACCTGCAAAATTCACTTTTAAACTTTAAAACTGACCGAATACGGGAAACTTTTGCGTTATACGGATCAATCTGACAGATACGCAACGAATGCATTGCGAATGCACAATAATGTGATTTGCACTAAACATAAATCTGAATGGAAATTGCCATTCTTATTTGTGGCAAAAAATAGTATCTCAAAACTGATATTGTCAATGTAAACACGCGAATCGCGCTTGTTATACGTAAAATATGAGTAGCGTGTAATTATGATGATAACGCGCCATTAACGTATCAATTCAATTTAATCCGAAATAATGAAATGCAGCCACATTTTTCTGCGATTATTAATTACACGAGAGACCACTAATTGCAATTTCTATTCACGCATTTGCGTGGCGACGACGGATATGTTTTAAATTATTATCCATGCAACGTCGCTGAAATTTATCATTAAATTTGCGATAGTATACAATTAAACGTAGTTTGTTATCAAACATTGCTTGATAAAAAACAATTTATACATCATCCGATATACGCGCGAGGAAAACACAGCGTAACGTTGCCACATTCTGTCGCACGTATATGAACTCTTTTTTATGCACAAGGTATTTACGTACACACGTGTGGCAGAAGATGGTAGGCAAAGGAAGAACGCATGTATCTGATATTGATGGATTATTCTAAAACGCAAAGAGTGTCTCTATAATGGAATTTATATGACTAGCGAGTTGTTCCACTCTACTGCAATTTACGTGCTCATGGAAATGAACAGGAGTATCATATGATTCCGTCAAACGATATTTCAATATGAATTCCTCCTAAGCCCGTGAAATTATAGCGCGCGCGTGACAAATGTACACGACGCTTGTATGGAAAGTCGTAGCATTTTGTCTGGTATGAAAAATTCATCGAATAAGTTAAAAAATATGATATATTATTTCAGTTACATATTTTTTCTTCAAGACGACTATGTGTTTTTTTTACACCAATTTCTCTTATTATTTTGTGCATAAAAATGTTGAGGTAAGAGAATAGAAAAATTAATATTTAACGAAATATTTCATAGTTTATGTAAAATTATGTCAAATTAAAGTATAAAATATCTCGTATTATAAACTATTCAATTTTTGGCCATCTTACCTTTATAACTTTTTACGCCGAATATTGCGATAAATCGATTTATATAAAAAAATCAGGATAGTTCCATTTTAAAAAATGGCGATGACTTTCATATAATCTTGAAAAATTGTTTTTTTTTTTTAAATTAATTTTACCATTATTTCTCTCCCTTGAGACCGTACAATTTCTGAAACATTTTTCCGTATCTCCCATATTTTTTGAAATATTTGACAATCAAAGATAAAATAAAACACCCTGTATATATACAGGGTGTCCCGCGAGACTTGTCCCACCGGGAACAGGGAGGTAGATGGGATTGAAATAAATATAAAAGTCCTTTACCGTTTTACGATATTCGCAATAATAAACGAGATATTAATTTTTACATGTGGACTAATGAGAGCGCGTCGAGAGAAGCGCTCCAGCCGCTCGAGATCTAGCCCAGCTCGGCGCAGTGCGGCGAGACGTGAGCCGGGTGCCGAGCCACGGCGCGTTTCCTCTCTTGCCTCTCCAACACGCCGTCCGTAGCCAATGTATGATAGACTAGGCCGGGCTAGAGTCCCTATATAATAGAGTCTGGCCACGTGCGTGTTCTTCTTTATTGGTCAAAACAAGGTTTGGAAAAACATGGCGGAACCAATAGAAATTATTGTGGGAAGCATAATAATTTGAAAAGGAGTAAAATGAGAACATTAATAACAATTAATATTACTCCTTTTTTCAGAAATTTTTTAATTGAAAAACAAAATCCAATTACTATTAATACTCAAAATAATAATACTTATATATTCTATGCCACATCCTAACAGCACACGATATCCTGCGTATCATCTCATTTTCATACTCATTCTACTGTGATTATCCGTTAAATACTGAGATCAATCCTATAATATCTTTTGCAGTATTATTCGGTTTTCTTTCGCACACGTATAATCTCAGGTTTGACTCAAACGTACGGAAATGATACGTACGCACTTCTATCGCGCGCGTATAATCTCAGGTTTGACGAAACCAGCACTAACCTGCGCCATTTACATATGTAATTCCTTTCCTCGCTTGCCCGGCATCAAGTGACACCACGCAACACCACGTATCCGAGGTTTTACTGATAACGAAGGTAATCCTTTTTTCTTTTAAGTTTTATTTCACAAAATAGTGAATAAAGTGTAAGAGCTAGATAGTGTTTGTATATGATTTTTGTAATATTTTTATTATTTTTTATGTACTTGTTAAATTATTTTGCTTAAAATATTTTAAGGTTATGTTCGTAAACTTGCATTATAATTGCCTCTCACCTCTTTGGTTCTTGGTTAAATATACAATACATTTTCCTAATTATTTTTTAAACAATGTCTTAAAAAGATGATTTAACATAAAACTGTTTTCAGTTCGCAGTATCGTTCCTTTGAAGTTCTCTAGCTTAGGCTTCTAGAACTTTATTTTATATTGTAAGTTTTATGTAAATATTTTTACGCTTACAGTCGTAAATTTGAAATAAAAATATCAATTAATAAGAAATTGACTGATTAATTAACCTAATCTAAATTATCTTATACAATATATGAACGCGCGCGCGATTCAGCACTTGGCTGTGTAAATGTGTGCATATATATGTGATCTACTGCATCATTCCCATTTTTACCCTATCTTGATACTGTCTTTAAACTATAGACCTTCCTGCGAAATTCTATGGAAGATGGTACCGCGGACATACGATGATTCCTAGAACGTACTACGTACATCGCAATATATTTGAGAATGTTCTGAGAATATTACAATTATACTTTTGCGATATTCTCAGATTGTTCTCAGTATCTACATGTGCTGTTAGGGCAATAACATAGTAATAAAATAAAATTTACATTAACACATAAATAAAACACTTATTCTATAAACATTTTGTAACATTACTTAATTATAGACTGCATAGCCATAGTTTAACTATTATATATTGATTTTACTAATCAGCCTTTTGTACATGAAATTTTTATTCTATATGCAATAAATCGTTTTATAATTTTTAAACTTAATTGATGACAATTTTTAAGACTTGCACAAGAAATATTTTTCATTTTTTCCATAAGAACACTAATTAAATTAAATTTAATATTATTTAAATGAGGCAAATATTGCCGAATAATAAATTCCATGATGATAAAATATTTAAAAACATCTGTAGTTACAAAAAATAAAGTATTATTTCGATAACATTTTAAGTGCACAAATTTTGCATATTTAAAACTTGTATTATATGCTTTTTTAGTGGGATCTGTGGAAAGCAAATAAAGCGAAAATCCTTTTTCATAATAATTTTTGCATTGTGGAACACAACAAGACGGCATTTTGAAATCTGAAAATTCATACTTTATTGTACTATTTTATAAAATTGTTTTTTTCAGATACTATTACGAACAATATGAGGTTAAAATTAAAATTTTTATTACAAATAACACTTTTTTATGACATCACAATTTTTTGACCATAATTTTTATTATAATTTAAAAACCACATACAGAATAATTTTACTTACTTTATTATTTGTAGCAAAGCAATGAAACTTATATTCATTTTATAAACAGCACTTATAAACGTCTTAACACAAGCAACGTTCACATGTATACTGTCGCCATGTTTTTCCAAAACTAATCGAGTGGCCAGACTCTATACATATATAGGGACTCTAGACCGGGCTAGATCTCGAGCGGCTGGAGCGCTTTTCTCGACGCGCTCTTCTTAGTCCAAATGTAAAAATTAATATCTCGTTTATTATTGCGAATATCGTAAAACGGTAAAGGACTTTTATATTTATTTCGATCCCATTTACCTCTCTGTTCCTAGTGGGACAAGTCTCGCGGGACACCCTGTATATATAGGTAGTTTTCCACCAATGAGACACAAATAGACACAGTGTCAGGCACAAAACAGTTGTGTAAAGCCGCTTGTTGGAACATTATAATTTTTAGTACAGCCATAGTTGGCGTTCTACAGTGAATTTTTTCTTGAAATTTTACTTATATGTATATGTACATACATCTGCTTTAATTGCATAGTAAGTATAATTTACAAAAATAAATTTCAAACTTTACAATTTTCATAAAATAATATAGTACATAAAATAGTACGTAATATAGTACATAATATAGTACATAAAATATAATGATACATAAGATAATAAAGTACATAAAATATAATAGTACATGAAATAATATTTCCCTAAGTTTGTCAAATAATTGGCAGCCATGAATTGAACACAAATCACCTCGACTCACCTCTTTAGCTGTGTATATTTGTGTCGAGTTGTGTATATTTGTGTCGAGCTGTGTCGTTGTAGGAAAACATTATGTCGAACACTGTGTGATTTTGTGTCGCTTGTGTCTCTTGGTGGAATACTACCTAAATCGTCAACGCGACGTCGCGATGACAACGTACTCGATGACAGTAACGTGCAACGCAAATTGACCAATAAGCAACGCGAAAAGGGACAACAATAAAAATTTACATGCCTCTTTTAAAATAGTATGAGAAATTATGTTTCTCTATCTCTTGTAAACGTTCTTTTTTATTTTTTTCTCTGCATTACAGTAGAATTTCAACGTTCCTTTTGATTATGTAGTCGTTTTCTCGTTCCTGTTATATATATTTTTTTTCACACATGAGAAATTGCAGTAAAACTGACTTTTAACCGCAGCCGTATAGTATATTTTCATCTTCGCCGGAGTTAAGGGACTTCATCCAACCTTGCAGCAGCTCTACATACACGGAAAAAAATTACATCCCAATCTCATATAGATAAAAAATTTATATAAAACAAAAAAAAGTTATATGTGCCGTACACAAAAGATAAAATTTTTGTTTTATATGAATTTTATCCATCTATAAAACCACATAAAAATCATATATCAGGAGAAATGGTAGTGTCTCCGGCCAAGTTCAAAAAATGACACAACTAAGTCAGGAAAAGAGTCTCTGACAAAGTTCAGAAAATGACACTACTAAGTCTCTTATCTTGCGCGCACAAAGTCGACTCTTCGGGGGTTTGTAGCAACTAAAATATAAAAAATTTTATAAAAACACATAGTATATCCTGAAAGGTGGCATCGCCACGAGTAATTTGAGCCGAAAAAAATTAAAATTGGTCCAGCCGTTCCGGAGATACAAGCGGTCAAAAAGTGATATTTTTCATATTTAATTAAGAAACGTTGTCCCTTCTCCTCTGCAGGGGCGGATGAAGAATTTACGGGGCCCAGGGTATTATTATTATCATTAAAATTTACGGGAATTTCTCGCACCAAGTGCCAAGAGTCGACGATTTCGACTTCCCCGAGTTGCGCTACGGGAATTTTTCGCACCAGATGCCAAGAGTCGACAAATACGAGTACTCCGAGTTCCGCTACGTGAATTTCTTGCACCACGTGCCAAGGGTTAACGAATTCGACTTCCCCAAGTTGCACTACGGAAATTTCAAATAATTTTTCAATTAAATAATTGAATATTTCAATAATTCAAGGCCATACATATTTGTATGGTACATTTCAATAATTCTGTACATTTCTGTACATTTTTATATTAACTTAATTACATATTAACTAAATTATTTTACATTATAATACATCTTGTGTTTTATATTGCATTTACGTCATGTGAAATAGATGTTTTATTGATAATATTAGAAAATAACGAACATAAGTAATGCGTTGGATATCACAATTACGCTATGTGAAACATAATAAGTGTCATTTCGAATGTTTCAACTAAATTATTTTATGTTTAACATGTCTTTGATTTGATATCATAGTTTTTTTCGTATATTTTGTAAAAATTTTAACATAACGTGGGATAAAGCCAAAGATATTTCATATCAGTTATCCATGGCTTCATATCAATGGGGCAGTTAAACCGAAGACGTGTTACAATTAAAAATAGTTTGTTTCAATATTCGAAATAAAACATCTATTTCACAGAATGTAAGTGTGATATGAAACAAAATACTTGTGTTAGAATGTAAAATAATTTAGTTAATATATAATTGACTTAATATAAATGTTACATCCAAAATGTGCAAAAATAATTGAAAAATAATTTAAATTTTGTCACATAATTAATTTGGTACATTTATATTAACTTAATTACATATTAACTAAAATATATCACATTATAACACAAGTATTTTGTTTCATATCACACTTATGTTCTGTAAAACAGATGTGTTATTGGTAATATTAGAAAATAACTAATCTAAAAAGTAGATGATATAGCACAAAAATTCATAAATGATAAGGTCTGGCCAAGTTCCAAAAAAGACACTCCAAAATGTTTCAATTTTAATAATTATCTAAATTTTTAATATATTACCAACATGAAAAGTAATTGATATATTATTCAAGGTGCAAATTCAAAATAAACGTACATAAAATATACATAAAATGTATAAATAAAACTGATCAAAATTTAATTTGAGAAAGTAAGTGATATGTTATTCTTAGTGCACATACAAAATTTTTGAAAATTTAATTAAAATAACAAAATATTTATTAAAAAATACAAAAACACTTGGCGCTGCCACATCGAACAACATGTTAACTTACATAATGTCAATTAATTACATGATGTCAATTAATCATGCTAATTATTACATTATTACTCATTTTCGTTGTTTCATAATACTATAGGTGTAAAGATGTAAAGGAGCGGAGGGGTGGTGGAGCCTCTCGACGGGGGGAGGGGGGGAAGGGGGAAATGGCATTAAGGGGTTGCGCTAGGGGGGGGGGGGGCTAGAAGGGGATGGGTGAAGCCCGTTGGCAGCGCCAAGTGTTTTTGTATTTTTTAATAAATATTTTATTTTAATTAAATTTTCAAAAATTTTGTATGTGCACTAAGAATAACATATCACTTACTTTCTCAAATTAAATTTTGATCAGTTTTATTTATACATTTTATGTATATTTTATGTACGTTTATTTTGAATTTGCACCTTGAATAATATATCAATTACTTTTCATGTTGGTAATATATTAAAAATTTAGATAATTATTAAAATTAAAACATTTTGGAGTGTCTTTTTTGGAACTTGGCCAGACCTTATCATTTATGAATTTTTGTGTATGCAATCTTTATGTGCTGTATGGGAATATATGCAACATTATTCTAAGATTGCAATAACAATGCATTATTGCAAATTCATTACATTGATTCCCATACAGCACACAAAGATTGCATCAATCTTTCATCGCAATGTTGCAATATTGCAAATTCACTGCAAAATGTTGTTGCATCATTGCTGTGGGATTGCAGTAACGTTAAAATGTCCGCTTTTAGGAAGATTGTAACGAAATATTACAGTAATATTGCAATGTAATGGATTTGCAATAATTCATTGTTATTGCAATCTTAGAATAATGTTGCATATATTTTTATTTATTCGGACATTTATCTGTTCGATTTTTGAACATCAATTCAATATCTGAATTCCCTGTGTTGAGGTCGTATCAGAAAAATTAAACTGATAAAAATAATTACTATGTCTTTAATCTTACTAGCCACTCTTTGCAAGTTTCATATAATCATCATGACTAAAACTTAAATACGAGATAGATTTTGCAACGCGCGTCGCATAGCGGTAAACGAACGAACTAGCGATTACCGAATATTGCTATTGCAATGTTGTTGGAATGTTGCTGTCACATTCTCATGAAATATTACAATTACAGGTTGCAATAATGTCTCAACAATATTACATTGCAACTTGCAAGATTGTAATATTGCTGCAATGTAATTGCAATGTTCTGTGCTGTATGGGTTGATGCAATGTGTATGCAATCTTTGTATGCTGTATGGGTGGGACCTGGTGCAAAAAATTCCCGTAGCGCAACTTGCGAAAGTCAAATTCGTCGACTCTTGGGACCTGGTGCGAGGAATTCCCGTAGCACAACTCCCGAAAATCGAATTCGTCGACCCTTAGCACCTGATGCGAAAAATTCCTGTAGCGCAACTCGCAAAAGTCGAATTCGTCGACCCTTGACACCTGGTGCGAGGAATTCCCGTAGCGCAACTCGGGGAAGTCGAAATCGTCGACTCTTGGCACCTTCTGCGAGAAATTCCCGTAAATTTTAATACCCTAAGCCCCGTAAATTTTTTATCCGCCCTTGCGGACAGAGGAGAAGAATAAGGAGACGACGTTTCTTAATTTTTGCATTACCAACATCACTTTTTGATCGCTTGTATCTCTGAAACGGCTGGACCAATTTTAATTTTTTTTGGCTCAAATTAATCGTGGCGATGCCACTTTTAAGGATATGCTATGTGATTTTTAAAATTTCGAAAAGTCGACTTTGCGGGCGCAGGATAAGAGACTTAGTAGTGTCACTTTTTGAACTTGGCCGGAGACACTTTTCCTGACTTAGTAGTGTCATTTTTTGAACTTGGTCGGAGACACTATCGCATTTCTTGATATATGTATATACAGGGTGATTCAAAATAACCTGATGTCCTTGCAATGCCATATTCTTGAGCAAATTCTAAGACGATTTTTCCTTTTATAAAATTTTGTCCAAAGCTTAATTTTCGAGTTATAATTGAAAATAGGTAGCAACTTACGAGTTCGATACAACAGGCAGGCAGGGACGCGCAACGTATAATGAGACTGTCAAGTGTTTACTATCGCCTCATGACGCATTGCACCGTCCCTGCCTGTCCGTTGTATCGGACTCGTAAGTAGCAAATTATTTTCAATTATAACTCAAAAACTAAGCTTCAAACAAAATTTTGTAAAAGAAAAAATTATCTCAGAATTCACTCAAGAATATGGTATTGCAAAGACATCAAGTTATTTTGAATCATCCTGTATATATATTGTTGCGCTCGCGCCGCGGGAAATCGTCGATTGTGACGTGTGGGCTGCGAGTTGGCATTGAAAAGCGTCGCTTAGTAATTTGTAAATAAGTTGAGAAGCGTCGCTTAGTAATTTGTAAATAAAGTGTCAAGAGTTAGTTACGCTTGGTCCTCGGTGCCATGAGGACGCGTTTCGGATGTGAGACGGTTTTCTTAATTGTACACGATAGTTCTGTTGTTACGTTTCTAATCGTGTTATCGTTGAGTTCATTAAAGTTCGTTATTCTTGAATTGAGTTTATTATTTTTTGCGTGAGCGCATTCGCGAGTGATTGTCGCGAGTGCAACAATATATATATACATACAGGGTTGGGAAAGTTATTTTGTAAAAGTATCTAGTTAAAGTTATAATTCTTTTCACTGAAAAAACAACTAGTTACAGTTACAAGTTACCGACTCTGAAAAGTAACACGTTACAGTTATAGTTACTCAAAAAGTAACGAGTCGTTACTTTTCAGTTACTTTTTTGCAATAAATGTGCACTACTATTTTATATATAAGAATTTTACATTTCAAGATTTATTATATTAACTTATTATATACTATATAGGTACTTACCCAGACAGCACAACATATCCAAAAGACGTCCAAAGGATATCCCGAAGACGTTTTTGGGACGACAGGACATCCTCTGGATATCCTTTGGATGTATTTTGGACATGTGTACTGTCTGGGTAATTTTGTGTTATATTATTTTATACGTAATAAATCATAATTGTTTTAAACTTAAAATAAAACTACATTTAAAATATTAAATTAATTAATAATTTAAAATAAATTATTATACACTTAGAATAAAAATTATAGGATTAAGATTTTTCAGTTTAAAAATTCACGAATTTCACACAAACAGTCGTAACTTTCCGAAAAATCGTAGACTAATGTTTCAGTTCTTCTTAAAGTCTCAACTTTATGCTTATATGATAATCATCCTCAAAGATAATTTATTACTGGGTGGCAGTGCATTCTTTAAATGAGAATTTGTTTATTTCTGTTGAATTTCATAATTAATATCTATACGTTTATCCGTCTATTCATTTAACAAATATCGAATCTACACTTAATATGACAAATTCCATGACAATTTTATTCCTTTCCTGATGCATATGTTTATGCGACTATGCAAGTTAATCTAGATAAGCCCTAATTCTTACAATTAATACAACCGTATATAGAATAGTAAATTAACTGTTAAATTAGTTACTAATTACCATAAATGTGTAACTAAGTTACAGTTATAGATGAAGAAAAAGGAACGAAGTTAAGTTATAGTTACCGAAAAAAAAAAACTGTAACTGTAACTTCGTTACAAGTAACGAGTTACTTCCCAACCCTCTGTGTGTGTGTGTGTGTGTGTGTGCGTGTGTGTGTGTGCGTGCGTGCGTGCGTGCGTGCGTGCGTGCGTGCGTGCGTGCGTGCGTGCGTGCGTGTGTGTGTGTGTGTGTGTGTGTGTGTGTGTGTGTGTGTGTGTGTGTGTGTGTGCAATGTGTATATGTTTACCATATAGGGTGGTCCATTTTAATCAATCCACTAGAATATCTCAAAATCCTTAAGTTTAAAACAAAAATGTTTCGAACAAAAGTTGCTCAGTTACTACGGGAAAAAAGATAGTGACCTTGGTTGATATTAAGATGTTTTTAGGATCAGGGTCACCTAAAATTTTTTTAAATTAAAAATCCCATTTTTTATTTCATATTTATGTAACTGACTTCAAGACCTTTTCAAAACACTATAATAAAGTATTTTTTCATTAAATACTTTACGAGTTATGAGGTTTGAAAGTTAACAGGTCAATCCACTTAAAGCAATTAAGTTTGAGACAAAGAGAAGATGATGACCTTGATTGACTTTGACATGCTATCCTCAAGCTAGATCGAGATTACTTTGAATTTTTTAAATACATTTTATTCTAATTCTACTTTTAGCGCTATCCAGGAACAACGGTGTGGACGTAGTAGTTTTCTATTCCCTTTGGGGTGCTTTATTAACCATTTTTCATTGCATATTTTTGTAGCTTACCTCAAAAGCTTTTCAAAATACTGTGATAAAATATTTTTTTATTAAGCACTTTTCAAGTTATGAGGCTTGAAAGTTACAGTATTTTGACATAAAATACAAAATATCTTGTAAAACATTCAGTTTTCGGGAATCTTACTTTAATACTTTTATATATAAAATAATGAGACAAATCAATTGATATGTAGGCATGCCAGCGGCGAGTCGCACGGCAACGAAATGCTTGGCCGCGCGACGAAAGTCGCAGACGCGCGAACAGTAGCAAGCGGGCAGAAGCCTACAGTTACATCTTACGGTCTAGCCGCGCGCTTATTCGGCAATCTTTTTTAATTAATATTTAAATAATTATTGCGAGAATTGCAAAATGGTAAAAAACTTTTCTGTTCTGTTTAATGTGCTCTATCCGCTCACAAACGTTGGTTTGTGAGTTACTGGACACCCTGTATACAGGATGTCCATAAAGTCTGTCCTCAACTCCTTATATTTCGAAAACGGTTCAAAATTATGAAAAACCGCGAAATATGTGTTCAACCATTTCGAGGGGCTACTCTTTCAAGAGAGTTGAGGGAGTTTTCCCCTCAAGGGGATGGCTCAGGTGGACCCCAACTCAAAAATTTCAAATAGAACTCCCTGTATTATAGTATATCGTTTGAAAGGGCATAAAAAAAGAAAATTTTTAATTTTCGATACGTTGACTCATTCGGAAATTATTTAGAGTCAAAGTTCGAAAAAGGTCAATTTTCAAAAAATCGTTACTCCATTTAGAAAATCCTAAAAAGACGTTCGAGAAAGTGTTCGTCTTTTTAAGTCCTTTCCATAAAAAAATTTAGATTTGATCTTAGGGTTTTTTTTCAGGTCAAAAAAAAGACTCAAAAAACTGTTAAATTTAAGCCTTAAATTCAAGCATTGATCGACAGAATGAATCTACAAGAAGATCTTGCGATGAAAAATATTATATATCGATAAAACACAAAATACAATTAATTATTAAAACTAAAACCAGAGCCAAGAGCAGGGTCTTTATGCTCGAATCAAACGTTCACAATGGTATAAACTCGAAAACAAACATTTCGGCCTTGGATTTAGACCATCTTTAGTGCGGATAGGTTACATTAAACATATCCAAAACTAATATAATCAATTTTCAAATTTAGCGCAACTTAATTCAAACAATTTCAATAAAAACGCAATAACATGGTTTTTAGTATTTTTATTGGTTCCAATCAGTCAACTAAAAGAGGTGGTTTTTTTGTACCATACTGTGAAAGTTAAAAAATTAAACAATTAAAGCTCAATTTAAAATTAAAATTAGTAAAATTGAATAAGTAAGTATGCCTGGTCAAATTTTTTAAAATTATAAGAGAGTTATTATAGTAAATTTTATGCTTGAATAAAGTCAAATAATCGTTTTAATAAATATACAATAAATTATTTTTTAAAAAGGGAAAGTTACATAAGTCCATTAAAGAACTATCTTGGTAACAACAATATTTTTGGATATTTCAGAAACCACTTCGGTTAGACTTGTCTAAAATGTGTATGCCATAAGAAAGTCAATCTTGCATTAACAGGAAATAATTGTTAAAAATTGAATTAAATTAGTTAACTTATTTCATTATAAACCACATTGTAAATTGTCATGATTCAACGTTATAGATCAGTCGAACTATCTGAAATCCGTTTTAATATGCCCGATTTTTCCGATTGATGTGTACTATATAACGCATGAGTAACGAATGCAGAGATGTATAAGGAATAACAGTTTAATATGTGAGAAGGGTAGAGAAATAGGAAAAGGAAGGAATGGTAGAGGTAGAGGCATTCATCAAGAGGAGAACAATCTAAGAATCGATAGGTAGGAATCCGATGCAATTCTGTGTCATTCTGTTTGTTTAGAAATGTTTTTTGTCTTTTTATATGTACCATCTCTGAGATGAGTCTCTTATTATATGATTATTATATGGTTGCTTATCCAAAACTTCCACTCGATCACAATTAAAATTGTGAAATCTAATTTGTGACAGGAAATAACAACCGGAAATCCGGATCTTTTATTAATATCAGAACGATGTTCTTGAATTCTTGTTTTTAACTGCCGTTTTATTTGGCCTACATAAGAGGCATCGCAATCGTGGCATGAAATTCTGTATACCACGTTACATTGTTTTATAGGATCTAGAACATCTTTACCTGTTTTAATAAATTTGTTGAGTTTGTTATTGCATTGATAAGCCATCATTAAATCGTATTTCTTTTAAATTTTTAAGAATTTTTCAGATACATTCATAACGTATAGAATGGTGAAAAAATTCCTTTTTTTGTTATTATTTTCTTTTTGATCATTATTGCTATGGCTTTTACATAGGTGCATTTTTATTCTATTTCTAATGACGGCAAATATGAATTGCAACGGAAAACCGTTGTTTAACAAAATTATGATAGCTTGATCAAAATTTTTTTCTTGGAATTTTGGATGTGAAAGTTCCATAATTTTTTTCGACCAAGCCCAAGACATCTTTTTTATGTATTAAAGGATGGTGGGAATGGAAATTTAGATATCTTCTCGAAAAGGTCGGTTTATAGTATAAATCGGACAATATCTTTCTCTTCTCTACTATCAGAGTGACATTCAAAAAGTTAATGCGATTTACATCGTTTGTTTCAAGTGTGAATTTTAATCTATCACCTATTATGTAACAATTAATTAATTATATTCTGCAGAATAAGTTTGGAGGGTGAAATTTGAATATGCAATAATTCGAATAAATAATTTGTATAGTTAATGTATGGCCGTCCTACAATGACGCTTGCGAATTGTGCAATACGTATTTCGGATGCAATATTGCCTCTTAAAACATACGCAATATTGTATACGGTATTATTTTTCTTTTTTTTTTGTTTATAAAAACACGAATCATTTTTTACAAAAAATACAAATTCCGTAATGTAGCAATGTTCGCCGAGTTATTACGAAGCGTACATGTTTCGTGCAACATTCGGTGTTACAGAGATATGCCGAGACTTATGAGATTTAAACTTTTCGAGAAATAATTTGAATGTCATCGTTCTGCGTCTTTGCTCAAACAAACGACGATACTTTATGATGTATACAATATAAACGAATTAATTATCTTTGCTGTACTATAATAATATATATAATAATATATAATTATTGTAAGATAAATAGTTTAAATTCCGGGCCGGGTATTTTTCCTTGCTTATATGTAATTCTCTTTCTGGTACGCAAAAGAAGGTAAATTAAATCTGGCTGCAGTGACTAATTTGTTTTAAGAAAATAAAAGTCTATAGAAGGAACTCCGAAATAAGAGAGCAGCTCTTTGAAAGCGACAAATATCTTGGCGATTCACTTAGTATAAAAAGGTACTTTGTAGTGGAAATTTTAATTGACATCCGCAAAAGAACGGGCGCGAAAAAATATTAAAATTGAGTTGCCGCTTTAAAATCCAGTTGATATATATGCGCACTATCGATTGCGGTAATTTTACGCGTTAATGTCCCGTCTACACGTTGTCTTTAAGATAGTGTATTGAAGAGATCTGATGTCAAATTGCGCGTGTAGCTGTGTCAAACTATCTTAAAGTGAAACTATCTTCAAGATGTTAGGAATCCCAGTTCAACATCATATATTAGAAAATATCGATTTATATCGATTTCTGCTTTGTAGTGATTTAAACCTACGTCGACGGCTTCGAAGAATAAATACTATTAAAGCACGATATTTTTGTCTTTTTCTTAATAATATTAATTTTTCTTTTTTTGCTCGTTTTCTTGCAATATTTTTGTCTTTTAATCACTTATTATATAATTGTAGCGCCATATTATATATTTGTATCCATTGGTAGTTTATTAGAAATTAGGAAACAATTAATTTTTGACAGGCTTAAATTCTAAAAAAAATACTTTTAGAGGTTATGTATTGCGCGAAACAAAACAAACTATCGATTACTATCGATAGTTATCGATCTTTAAATACAGCGTATAGCTGAATAGTCGTTTCAAGTGCAGTTTACTTCAACGTACTATCTTAAAGATAGTTTCTTAAACTCATGTAGACGGGGCATAAAATTTTGGAGATATTAACAACAATCTCGTACAGAGGAAATATGAATTAAATTAACTGCATATATAATCACAAATCTAGCATTTTCGTCTTATCAAATTACAGGGATAACATTTCATCAAATTGCAGGAATAATAAATATCGTTTACAGCATTGATAAATAATTTAAATAGGTATATGTGTGGTTTCGAATATCATTGATCATTTCCTTCATTAATTTTCACTACAAATTCAACAGTTGTTTATTGTTGTATCGATTCTTACATAGTCAATACACACTAGCTGATACACACACTGTCAATATACATATGTACTATAAGTGCAATGTCTCAGAGAGAGGGGTGAGGAGAAGGGGAAGAGGGGATAAAAAGGGGGGAGAGGGAGAGGAAGAGGGAGAGAGAGAGAGAGAGAGAGAGAGAGAGAGAGAGAGAGAGAGAGAGAGAGAGAGAGAGAGAGAGAGAGAGAGAGAGAGGGAGAGAGAGTCCGAAAAATGTGTCAAAATACACATTGATACACAACATATAAATTAATTGTTAAATAATCAATAGTTTAGCAATTTTGTTTGCAAAAATATCGAAATTTTTTTAATAATGTGTTATTGAAAATGGATGACATCAAGCGACTGCTTATGTCAAATTAAAAATCTGTACTAAGTATCATAAATCTCAATAAATATATTATTCAAACAATGAGATATATTATAGATAAGTCAGATGGTATTGTAAAATATAAGAAATTAATGTTTGATACTTTACAATGCGGATTATATTAAAATTCTGGAAATTTTAATTGATACTTAAAAACAAATGGTTAAAATTACAATGTAATTAATAATTTAATCGATATCGGTTTTATCAAACTTTAATCAGTAGCCACTGTTAAATTTTATTGCAAGAGAAATTGATAAATTTAGAGATATACTTTATTACATTAAATTTTTTGAATTACATTGTACTAAAAATTTTTAATAAAAATTGTAATATATATAAATTATTCAGTTTTCTTTTTGTATGTGCATTAATATTTAATAATCAATACGCAAGTAAGTAATGGAATAATTAATACGTAAGCAAATAATAAAATATCGATAAGTAACTTGATTTGCTAATGTAAAGAATAATTTTTACGTGTATAGAAATTTCCATTATAAAAAGCGAATTTTAAGTACAGTAAAGTACATATCATAGTAAATTATTAAACGATTTCTCTTGTAATATAGAATATATTTAATAATATACAAACAAATAAAAAAGCAAATGTTTGTTAATTAAGCATAATTTAATACTTCATTATTTTTTCATTGAAATATGCCTGTAACAAACTCATATTTAAACACGTTTAGAACAAATAAAAAATTAAATATAATACTATTTCTTTCTATTTATCATTACTTATTAAAAAAAGTAATTTTATATTTTCTCAAATAAATCTACTGTTATTAATATCCTTAATATAAATCGAAATATAATACTGACAATGAGAAGATCGATTATATCAAGACTGTGTACCCTGTAAGTTAGAGTTTCGCCCGCCTCGAGCAGAGTTTGAGTTCTGATTTTTTCGTTTTACTAATGTGACGATTTGATATTCATAAATTTTATGCTTATCTACCTACTTTTGGAGTAACTCGGTTTCTTTGAATTTCTATTGAATTTTCTGAAGTAAAATTCCAAAATAAAGTCAGGAGAAAGAGTCGAATTATTTTGAGGCGTAATTACGAGATCTGAATTCTTTCAATTTAACTTCAAAAAACAATAGCAACAAATAAAAATTGAGAAATAAATTTATATCAACAATAAACAGATTTCAATAATTAAACAAGCTACTAGAGCCCGAGCCAGTTAGAATTGCTTAAAAATTTTTTTTATTATTATATGTATGACAAAAACTCCAAACGTTTCGACCTTTATGGTTTAGGTCATCTTCAGTGTAATTCTCAACATTATAATTAATTTCCTACCTCAACATTTCAATTTCAAAAATCACCGCACGAACCTTGGTTTTTAAAATGTAAAACGAATGGACTAACAGCACAAATCAATAACTCATAATTCGCTATGATATAATACGGATTCAATCATAAAGAAATGTATACACTTCTTAATGCGTGCGACTCTTAAAGTTTTTGTAAGTAACATTAAAACCAATGCATGCGATGAGTTTTGAAATTGAAATGTAGAGGTAGGAGAATAATTATAATGTTGAGAATTACATTGAAGATGATCTAAAAAAGGTCGAAACGTTTGGAGTTTTTATCATATATAATAAGAATATTTTTGAGAATAATTTTAACTGGCTCGGGCTCTAGTACCTTCCTTAATTATTGAAATTATTGATTAATAAAAAAAGTCAAGATTAATTTTATTTTCTTAATAAACAGTTTTTACAGGTTTTTAAAATTTATTATTTTTATGCGTATTTATATCTTAAGATAAGATACAGTATAGATATTCGGTTCAAACAGTATGCTATTATTGACTATTATAGAGATCGTCTTTTCAAATATCATTGAGAAAATTGAAAGCGAAAACGTGAAAATTATAACTTGGCGAACAAATATTAAAATTTTACAAGAACGAACGTGAAAAATTTTATTTATCTTTTATCATAAAATAAGCAGCTTGTAAGCATTGTAATACAATATTGTTTTATGTTCTCGATCAGCTTTAAATTCAATCAAATATTTTAAAATGCTCTATGCTCAAGCGAGTAAAATGAAGAGAAGAATTTCAAAAATTTCCAACCATAATTTTTCACTCAAACAATGTGAGGATTCATCCATTTCATTCACGATGATGAATGATTGCGTTGAGATTAATTAGAAGATTGCGCGAAGCACAGAATTTTCTCTCGCTTTATCTGACAATCGACAACAGTTTCCGATATTCAACAGATGTATTTATCTGGCGAACAATTGTCGAGTCCAATGTTCTATAAACCATCACGCTGGTCATGGCGATGTAACTTATGCAAATGTGGAACATACTTGAAGTGCAACAAGGAAGACTTGCCCCTATTCGGAATGAGAAACTTGTAATGAAGTAGTTGGCGCAAGTTCGATATTCAGTTATAACTAAACAATCGTTATTGCGCCAGCGGGCACCAAACATACATTAATTAGCACTTCGCACACATTCGATTTTATACTTGTTAATTACGTCATATTACATGTAAATCAGACACTCCTGCAAAACTTTAGAACTCGAATATGATTGTCATACTCTTATTACAGAAAAAAAATGATTATATATATATATATATATATATACACTCAAAATTAGCAACTGTTGTGATATTGCATATGTAATTACTTAATCAGTTTAGATGACAGAAACAGAATATATATCTGTATTGTTTGTGAACTTTAAAAAGAAAGTTTCTCTAAAGCGCCTATCTATATAAGATCAATCACGTGTTAGATCATGCAATGAATAACATTTAGCAATGGTACCTAAATTTTTCAGAAGCTATTGCTAGAACATTACTGCTATAAATTCTATATGTGACAAACAATGTTTTCACAGATACGAAAAATAGCGATACATTCTTGTTGCGATATCTAGAAATCTAACTACATCAGCGAAATATTTTTTTGAGTGTATATATATATTTTTTTTTACTATACTCATTTTACTATTATTCATATTTCAACTGTTTAACATTCAAATAAAAATCTTGAAATTTGACTTTTTTTTTTATTGCGCTTACATTTGCAATATTGATCGCTCTCCTTAAACATTTCTACCAGTTGCATAATTAATTGATAGGATGGCAAAGGTGACTAAAAGACAGGAAGACATAAGCTCGACGAGTTTCGACCTCATAGCCGTAAAAGCTGTAAAGAATTGTTTGACACTCATGCGGGATGAAAAGTCAATGAAAAATCTAATCAAAGGATATGTGAAAGAGATGTTTCCTCAGGAATACAAAAATTCGTTCAGAAAAATCTGCGTAACCTTATCGATATCTAAGCGATAACAAAGAACAAGCTTTCGCTCTTTCCTTCTCAGAATATATTAAAGAAACCGCTAATAACTAGCCGGATTGTAACATAGTAAACAGATTGATCTTTTTTAGAGTGTATTGATAATAACATATAAATATAACAGAAAATATAAATGTAAAACGTTATGAATTAGTGTTTAGGAATAAATTTTATTTCAACGATAAGTGTTTTTGAAATGACAAGTGGCACTTGTAACCAGCGAGAATAGCAATTTCACTGTTACTGTCAGAGATATATTATTGAAAATCGAACCCATTATCCCTCTCCTAACTTGTAAACATCATAATTCGTTTCAAATACAGATAAAAATGTTTAACAATCTATATAGTATGCAGTGATATTGAAATGCATATAAAACTCGAAACGTAAAATGCGACAGTTGGTAAAATTAATTTTCCAATTTCAGGAATTTGCAAAACATTACATTTATTTTAATTATTTTCTTTCTTGGAATAGTGTTTAGAAAAGCAGTCCTGTAAGCTTTATGCTTGATATTTGTGACTCTTGATATATGTATCTTCTTTCTTCTCAATTCTTTCCGGAATGTTTTTTATAAAGATCAACCTCTTTTATATTTGTAACTGCTCGCTCACTTTCACAAAACTTGGTCTGTAGGGGTAATGTCATTTATTGATGCTTTATTCGAATCTGAGGTCAAAAATACAAAATTTAAAATGACGCATCCAATATGGCGGACCGCCATTAAAAATAATAATTAGATTATTTTGAAACTCAGTTTTGAAGAAATTTTTAAGATTACTGAATTTGAATAGAACTTCAGAATTTTGCAATTTAAAATGGCAGATCTAATATGGTGGACCAAATTTGAAAAAAGTAATAGAATTATTTTGGAACTTGATTTTAGGAGATTTTTAGTTACTCAATACAACTTTAAAAGTTTTAAATTTGAAAGTGACACTTGATTCCAAAAAAATCCTAAAACTAAATTTTGCGATAGTTGGACTAAATTTTTGAAATTTGGTCCGCCATATTCAATCCGCCATTTTGAATTTGAGAATTCTAAGGCCACAATCGAATTCAATGATTCTGAAAACCTTTAAAAAACAAGATCTTGTATAAGTTACTTTGCTGGAAAACTCCCATCCCAAAAGAATTAAACAATCTCATAGTCTAACGTCACTTCATATAGGCGTGCGTCAGCTTGAACCACGCGCGTTTGCATTAGATGATCAATCAATATTATAAGTGGCGAGTCAGAAGGACGGAGGACTGTACAAAGTATACTTGACATTCCCACGGGACCGGCTTACTGCCACAGTTTTCCTCGCAGGTAGGGCGTCTCGGTAGACTCCGCATATTTATAGGTATATCTTAGATGCCACAGAGCAAAGAGCTTTTTTATGCCACCTTATTGAAATACCTTTTAACATCATGCATATACGGGCGAATGTAATATGCACCCGCACGCGCACGCGCACATGCGCGATTATACGAGTAGTACTTACTTCATGACGAGGATTGCGACGTGTCAGACTGTAGGAACTGCGCAGGATCTCCGAGACGCTGCGACGAAAATTGCGCGTCATGAAACAGTAGACCACGGGATTCAAGGCGCTGTTTGCGTGTCCCAGAAGCAGACAGTACCTGAGCGCATCCTTTATTAGCGTTACTTCTGCGAACAATACCCCATGATATCTTTTTGTTACATCTCGCTCCATGAAGCGGACGAAAAATTAATTAATGCCGTATGTTTTCGATATGTCAAAGGATCATATATTCGTCTCGCAAGAAATAGAAAGAGAAGAGTTTACGCAAGAGAATTTTCGCCGCTAAATGTATTTTGAGAGAATTCGTAATGGAAAGTATTTGCATACATTGTTACCTCTTCTTTTTATTCTTTCTTTTCATTCAGCTAATTATTAGCAAATGAGTAATTAATCTGCTTTCTGTACGGAGAAAATTTTATATTAATTTGTAATACAATCTTAAATCACATTTTATTATTTACTATTACATTTTTTGTATTATCGATGGACCATCATGACTTTATAGCATAAATTATAGTACAGCATGTAGTAAAATTTGGATAAACTTCCGAAAAGCTATCACCTCCGATTTGGCTAATTTTCAGCCTAAATACTTATTTTATCTAGTAAATAATATTCCCAAATGAATTTTTGACGCAAATGCCCCTTCGATATGTCAAAGGATCATATATTCGTCTCGCAAGAAATAGAAAGAGAAGAGTTTACGCAAGAGAATTTTCGCCGCTAAATGTATTTTGAGAGAATTCGTAATGGAAAGTATTTGCATACATTGTTACCTCTTCTTTTCATTCTTTCTTTTCATTCAGCTAATTATTAGCAAATGAGTAATTAATCTGCTTTCTGTACGGAGAAAATTTTATATTAATTTGTAATACAATCTTAAATCACATTTTATTATTTACTATTACATTTTTTGTATTATCGATGGACCATCATGACTTTATAGCATAAATTATAGTACAGCATGTAGTAAAATTTGGATAAACTTCCGAAAAGCTATCACCTCCGATTTGGCTAATTTTCAGCCTAAATACTTATTTTATCTAGTAAATAATATTCCCAAATGAATTTTTGACGCAAATGCCCCTTCCGCCCCTAGCCTTCCTCAAAGATAAAACTGTTTTTGTTAATTATTTCAGAAAGTGTTTATTGTATGGAAAAAAGTTGTTAAACAGAAAATGAAGCTCATAAAATGCTCTACAAATAAGGTCCTATACATATTTTACATAACTCCAATATTTTAGCCGTTATTATCAAAAATCTGGAGGCAGTGTGTTTCGTCCCCCTGCGGGAGGCTCCACCATAAAAAAACTATACACATAGGATTTGGATTGAATCTCGCTTTGCGTAGAAATTCGTAAACCCATGTGGTACCTCGTTTCGCGTGGAAAGTGTATGCGTGGAGGCAGTGTGTTCCGCCCCTCTGCAGGAGCTCCATTATCAAAAAACTATACACATAGGGTCTGGATTGAATCTCGCTTTGCGTAGAAAGTCGTAAACCCATGTGGAACCTTGCTTCGCGTTGTAAAGTGTATGCATGGATGCAGTGGGTATCACCCCTTCTACGGGGGCTTTTACGAGTTTTTTGATAGTAACGATTAAAATATTGGAGTTAGGTAAAATATGTATAGAACCTTATTTGTAGAGTTTTTTATGGGCTTCATTTTTTATTTAACAACTTTTTCCGTACAGTGAATACTTTCTGAAATAATTACCAAAAACAGTTTTACCTTTGAGGGGGGCTGGGGGCGGAGGGGAAATTTGCGCCAAAAATCCATTTGGGAATATTATTTATTAGATAAAATAAGTATTTAAGCTGAATATCAGCCAAATCAAAGGTGATAGCTTTTCGGAAGTCCACCCATTTTTTCTTTTATTACTTTTTCTCCGGATTTTCTTTTTCTTTTTATTAATTTTATTTATAATTAGTAATATTTTATTTATTATTTAACTGACAAAATAAATAATATACAATTTTTTACTTAATCTAATAAAAATTTGTTAATGATAGGTACAAAATGATAAGTACAATAAGTATATTCACAATAATAGAAAAAAATATTATACAATGTAAAATAATCTAAACCAAATAATATACAGTGTGTCCGGTAATTGCTGAATCATCTCTCGGGTGCAGGTAGAGCGGGTTAAACCGAGTAGAAAAGTCCTCTACCGTTTTGCGATTTTCGCAATAATTAATAAGAAATTAATTAAAGAAGATCGGCTAATTTGCGCGAGTCTAAGCGCGCGGCGAGAAGAGACAGACCACTGTTACGTAGTCGCTAAGACGCAAGAATCTAGCGTTACGCACCGCTCGTATGTTGCCGTTGTCATTTGTAGAGCGTTCCTCCCAACGCTTCATCACGCGCCTAGTAACCAAATAACAGTGGGCTGTATCGCCATGGGTCTCTTCTCGCCGCGCTCTTAAACTCGCGCGAATTAACCGATATTTTTTAATTAATTCCTCATTAATTATTGCAAAAATCGCAAAATGATAGAGGACTTTTCTATTCGGTTTAAACCGCTCTGCCTACACCCGAGAGGTGATTTAGCAATTACCGGACACCCTGTATGTACAATACATACACTTCTGGCTTCGGCTGCAGTGTTCAATTGTTATTTATGCTCGATAAAATTTGCGCATTTTGGTTAATTCTTGCAACGTCTATCACTTTCTCCTTCACCTCAAATCCTTAACAATGAGTTGAGAATTTAAAATGTTTACATGATTTCAACGTAACTTTTATTATGGCAGCACTACTTTTTATCACATAGATAAAGTAATTTTTGTGAAACCGCTCAAATCATATTCTAAAGTGGGAAGAGTTAATTTTTACTTGGTATACAATAAAAATTTACGATATTTTTTACTTTTTTTTGCAATACTAACTTTTACCCAGCAAGTTTTTATTTTATAACATAAAAATTTTTACTCTGAGAAAGTGTAAAAATTGCGTTACTTTATTGTTTTTAAAATAATGGTTATAGCATTTAAACTTATAATTTTTTGATGGTCCGTAGTTACCGCCACATTATAATAATTTTTGATATAAAATTTTTTTCCCATGTTGATGCATTTAATTAGTAATTTCTAGAATCTTATTGTTAATGAAACATAGATATGCACATAGAAAATTAACACGGTTTTTTTTTAATTATAGAGAGAATAAATGCTGATGGGAAAGCGCGACTGTGTAATAAACAGAACGAAGGAATGTTAAAGCATCGTAAAAGACCGGACGAATCTTTTTTACATGCGTCGTAACATATCGAGAGAAAGCATGTAGATATTTTGATTTTCATAAGGGTATTTGCATAAAGGCATAAAGTAGATAGCATGCGATGAAAGTGAAGTGCTTACTTCAAAGTATCATTTGCAGTGCCGTTACTCGCGATAAAATATAAAATAAACTCGACGAACTGAGAGATACATATTTCATGCCTCGGTAGTGTTTTTCAATTTCAATTAAACCGTATAAGTAGATTTCGATAGTTCTCTTTTTAACTTCCAAAGACTACAAAAATGCTGTTATCAGACTTCGCATTTACATAATGTAATTCCACTACAATTTGAAATACATTATCCGATACTTTTTTCCTCGCAGTAATGAATGTAAGTTTATTATTGCAAGATTATTTATTATCAATCATTTTTATACTTCTTCTTAAATATATTGTACTGAGCATAAAAATGCATAATTACATTATACTCATTTTCAACGCGAGAATTAAATCATGTATGGTTATTTCCTAATTTCCTAGCGGTATTATTTAGGTTTCGCGTATTTAACCTATAGACGCAGTAAGTTATCGACATCGTCGTATTTGGAGGCTTCACGGCTTAAGCAATTTCAAAGATTTTATCAAGCGATAAATCTTCTACTACATTCGCCACTGCCAAGACGGTATATTTGCTTATATGGATTCGTTTATTCAGTAAAATTGCTAGTGACTAAATTGCAGAAAGCTTTATCTTCTTCCGTTTCAATAGAAAAATTCTCTTTACGTATGTGCAATCAATTTAATATTCATAAAAACACGCATCTGTTAAACGTAAAAAAACAATAAGGTGTTTTTCTATAATAAATTGGGCAGAATGGAGGTTTGCGTAGGGAAGATGGACGATTGATTAATGGACGATACACAAATCGCACGTACAGTCGGAAATGTGCAAATATATTTCAAACGCATGTAAATATTTTAACGCTACAAAATACAAATTCGTGGAAAGAGAGAAAGTACAAATTCATAAAATGCATCGAACTTTTGTAATAGAAACCATGTAAAAACTGTACGTGTAGTTGGAACTGGGAAATATTTCGAGTAGACGATTGACGTAAATATTTTAGCTACGAGACGCTGCCTTAAAAAATAGAAATTTTTGCAAGATATTGCACTCACCGACAGCGCCGATATCGATCAACAATCTAAGCACGTTGTAGGGCAGCCAGCATAAGGCGAAAAGTACAGCAAGAAGTAACAGCATCCAGGCGACTCGTTTTCTCTCACGTACCAATCTGTAGCTCTGCGAACAGAAGGTATCAGCATGTCTGTTGAATTTAGATTGGAATTAATCGTACGTCTAATGGATTCTGTTGGGATTAGCATAGATAGGTTTCAAAGTACCGCGCAGGACACGAAACGAGAGGGACTAAGAGGGATCGCATGGTTTGATCGATTTTCGCATTCGAGTTTTGTCGGCCGAGCAGGTAACGTTTTTTTTTTATTTTTTCAAGGACGAACCGACGATTGGTCGCAACATGAGAGTTCATCAAAATGCGCTTTGAAAAGCGAGTGCTACCATGTTGTTAGGTCAGAATAATTTTACAAAAAATAATATACGTTCTGTACATCAAAATTATGTCATTAAGAGTTATTTATACGACAGAAGATCGCTGAGCAACGTGTATTCTTTGATAAGATTCTGTTATAGAAATTGCGCGGCGTTACTCGGAGAGGAATTGTACAACACAATTCCGCCAAGTTCGTGGAGTTGGTTTGTAGTTTATTCATAACTAATTTATTGCATCTTGACACAGACAGTATTGCAGCGTGCAGAAAGAAATTCCCATCGGAGAATCGGGAGCAAAGGATTAATTTTTCACTCTTTCTTCCTCCTCATTAGTTGTGATTCATAACGAAACAAATTGTAGATTAACGAAACAAATTGTAGATTACAGATCAAATTGTTTTCATCTTTTTTGCATTATGTTTTTTGTTGACAAATCAGTTAGCAACTAAGTGAAAGAAAGCGTTTTAAGTAAGCGTGATTGCATAATTTGTAAAAGATACACAATTTGTCAATTTGACTTTAAAGAATTTTTCATGGACAACGTTTACGCAGATTTTAATAAAACGTGAAACAAGACTTGATTTTAATGAAAGTCGAAATAGGTTACACCTCTCATTTTACACCTTTGAATGAACGAACACGAATAGTGATAGTTGAGGAAATAATACGAATGGCAAATTGCTGCCATCGAATTGCAATTATCGACAACGAGCTCGCGATTGGACGGGTTTTAACAAACCAAAGCGGGATTCTATCATAAAACATCTGGCTCAGCATGCTTCAATTGAATTCACGGACATATCTTTGCGAACTTTCATAATTGGCTATGCGAAATTGACTTACGGCAGATGATTTGCATTCGCGTTTCACAGGTATCGCCACTTGGTAAACGCGTAGCGATTTTACATTCATTCTACGCGAGTGATTACAAACATGTACCGTGCAATTGACATATTGCGCGTAAAAAGTCACAAATAAATACAAGCGGATTTTTGCCAACAAAATAAAACTAGTTCGTCACGATAAATATGTCGCGTGCATGAATACTCTGTCGTTTTTAATAAATGAAATATTCAGCAAAAATATATTGTGAAGAATATTAATAGCTTTAATCAGTGATCAGTGGACACGTCATGTTAACCAATATCAAGTTAACCAATATCAAGTTAAAAAGATGATTATCGAGCGTCGTTATGTTAAAAGTAATTTTATCAAACCTGCTGCGAGCTGGCGCTTCCCTCGGTGCTTTCGCAATCAAATGGTGGCTTCCTGGAGCAAAGGGTGCGGCCCATCATCGAGTAGGCCAATATTACGAGAAGACCTGAATCATCCGAAACATACTAAAATAATATAATCGAAGAAGAGAAAAACGAAGGAATCGATCTTACAAAATGCGTATTTATGTCATACGCTGACGCAGGAGAGTAAATTAATACAATTAACACGTTAATAGTTATAACTTGTAATCAAGACTATAATTTGTTCTTGTAGTAAGAAATCAAATGTTCCTCTAACTATTCAAACAATAATAAAATTAAGTGTAATTAAACATAATTAACGATGAAAATTATTATAATATCAGGTTACGTGCGCAGTCTCGCTTTCCCTTCGCTTTTCTTAAATCAATAGAGATTTGTTTTTATAATATCCCCTTATAATCAAGAAATATATATTTTTAGATACTAAATAGAGTAATTAAATATTCAAATTTGTAAAAGATAACGAGTGAATATTTTGAAAGTAATTTCAAATATAAAAAGATTCCTCTAAAAAGGTGACGTGTGCAGAAAAGGTTTAAAAACCTTTGTGTATGCTAGTTTAAAATCGCGACACACATGATCGTCAGACAATTTTATATAACAAATAATAAATTTTTATTAAATATGAACGTGTAATTGTTAGTGACGTATAATCGTCACAATTAGTTAATATCGCAAACAAGTACTACTGTTGACGAATAATTGTTGGTAATCGATATTGATGGTGCGACAGTAATAAAATGACCATGTTTGATTAATTGTAATACGAGACTATCAAAGTTATATATAAATACTCTCCTCCGTTTCGCCCTTCGCATATAAAAATTCTTCGTCTCGTGTCATTTCGCGAAGCCGCAAAATGATGATTCGTTTATTAATTATTATTGTACAAACTTACCCGGAATAGCGTAAACAAGGACAAAACACACAGAGCCGAAGAGGCCCGCGCTGATGCCTAGCGGCTCGAAATCCTCCGAACAAATATAGACGTCCGGCGGCAGCTGACGACGCGGAATATCGTGTGGATAATCGTCCTGAGTTCCATCTCCTTCGTCCGTCCAGGATCCGTCAAAAGTTATGTTGAGACCCACGGTCGGACTGTGGACAGTCATCTGCGGGAAGGGCGGTTATGAAGCTCATAACAGCACACGACCGCACACGTCAGTGGAGTGGACGTAACATTGTTCTGACACTGCGTTTCATTTTCTGGCACAAAGCTTTGCTCCAGCAAAATATGTTTCTGACATATCGGACAGGAACTTTGATAATCCATTACGAAATCTTGTGCAATTACTTTTCGTGGGTGCATTTTTCGCATTTAGGCGATTAATTTTTATTGTCTCGATATTGACGATTAAATAGATCACGGAATTGATTGATTGATAGGCTTTATCGATTAATCCTGTGATGGGCATGTAATTAATTTGACTAATGGATTCGTAAATGCTCATTTGCTCACACTGTTTTTTTCAAGTTCGACATCAGTTTTGCAGCAGTTATGAGATTCCGTTTGACAATCGCAAATATAATGCTATTATTCTTTAATTATTATTATTACTAACATTTCTTTGTATTATCGATTTAAAAAAAAAGCACTGTTATTATTTCAATATTGTCTCTGTACTTTATTTTATTTTTTGATAAAAATAGTGATTAAACTTGATGATTGAAGCAGTTAATATATTACATTGGCCATATAAATTATGTTTTATATTTAGATTAAATGTCGTTACATTGCATAGCAAACTCATTCGATTATATTAAAGCTGTGTAATATTAATTAATTAAGCGTTTTATTCAATAAAATCTTTAAACGAATACAAACAAAATAAGAGCGTGAACGTTTATCGTATTCTATTTGTAAAGTGATAATTTTTCACCGTTTTATGGATTTCAAACGAATAGCACTTGGCGCTTTTTAGTCAATCTTCAATTATCGATCCACTCATAGATAACATCCTGTTAAGCCTTCACTTACGCGTACCTGAGACACGTGTTACGTGGCTCCTAGTTGTCCTATTTGTTTTCCTGTTATTTCCCTTATTTCGTATTGCGCAGTGACTACAAGTTTATGAATGAATTAAAGAAGAAATGCCTAGCATAAATTAATCTTAAAGAATTATACCACAACAAAATATTTTTATATATAATTGTATACAATACGCAAAAATAAAAGAAGATTTGCCATTATAAAATTTTTCAAATATGAGATTAACAAGTCTCCAAAAAGATCCGAGTGTGTCCCCAATATTTCCATGTATCAAATATTGCCATTCAAGATACTTTCTTCGTTTCTTCGTTTGGAAGGTAACAGACTTGAAGGATCGCAAAGAATTTCAGCGGAGAAGAAGACTGTCGAGAGAGAGGCAGCTTAATTTGTCTTACGTTACATCCTCTTTACGTTGAAGCGCTCGTCAGTCAAATAGAGTACAATGCATCGCGGGCCTGCGGGTATATAACGACGAAATGATTGTTCTGGAAAAACGGGAAACGCAAATGCAAGCACGGGCGCAGCTTTGTGCAAAAGGGCGATACTAATGCGGATCGGCTGTTTCACGGTGGTTCAACTTGTTCCACGCCGTCGTCGAACCGCGACGTCGATTCCAGTATGCTGCGCCATCGACGGCTTTCTATCCATTTTGCAGCGTGCGCACTTTCCTCGCTTGGTTGAATTAGTTTAATCTAAGCTATATTTGCCAAGTTCATGCGGGCCGGTGCATTTGGTATAATCCGTTATTTGCATAACCCACGCGATACTTACTATTCGACTCTCGCGAGCATCCTCGCAATCTTACGATTTCTCGCATCGTTGCACGCCGAACGTTTCCTCAAGTTTTGTTTATGACAAACAAGCGGGTGAAAAAGTATCGTACACCAACATTCACGCGCGCTCCGCTGTAAAGCACAAACATTGCTATGCACAACATGCAAAATTGAATGGCTACATCGCAAATGTATTGAATATACACATGATAGATAAATATGTTTCCTTTACTGATTAAAGATTTACAGCACATAGCTGGATAAATACATTCCAGTGATGCGATTGGTAAAATCGCACGTGAAATCTCATCTCTCCCGAAGGAATCAGAGAATATACATTCCAATTTACATCATATCATTTATCTCTGTTCTTTGCGAATAGATTTAGTAGTTGCGATAATTCTTCTGAATCCATAATTCCCAATTCTGAATTCATAAATCTATTCTTTCAAAAGACACCTCATATTTTTATTAAAAAATCCACCCGTTTTATTACATTTTTATAATTCCACAAATAGTGAATGGAAAATACAATATGCATAGAAATTCGATCCTCATTTTATTTTCAAGAGATGTTACGTGTGTGCGAAACACATGGGCTCATAGAATACTCTAGATTCTCTTTGTGTCTATATGTTCAATTAACGTACATACAGGCTCAATAGCAATTCATAATCGAGATTTACTTACCGCTGCAAAGACGGGCGCAAAGATAGCCAGGGCTACCAACCAAAGAACGAGAATAACGAGCAGGGTGCTCTTGCGGTTGAATATACGGCGAAACGTTATCGGGCTCCTTATTGCCAGATATCTGTCGATGCTCATAGCCGTGATGGTGAACACTGAGGCAGCAACGGCAACGCCTGTAAACACGGCTAATTATTTGGTCAGGAAATTTCGAATACCACCGATCTCTTATGTCGCATTTCTTCGATCGGTCACGCCCATGCTTCTTGATCCAATTTTGCGAGTGCGCAAAGCAAAGTATCATAGCCAGTTATTGTCAATTATCGTTAAAAGAGATCGATACATACACTCCTCAATTTGATTTAATTTTATTTAAGGTCTCTTCTCAGAGCTCGCAATTTTGATTGCTTTTCTTTTTACAACAAAAGTTATAATCCACTAATACTTTAATCCGTTGTATTTTATCTTAATACATTTTTTACGCTATCGTAATGTTATATATTTTAAATTAGAACTTCACGATTTATCAATGTATATCATAAAATATTTATGAAATATTTGACGCAACGAGTGTGCCACGAGAAATATAGAGAAACAGCATCGTATATTATTTCCGCCGTATGTTTGCTTGTTAAAAATTGCAAACTATTTCACGCGTGATTTCGTTACATGTAACAAGTAATAAAATAATGGTGTGATGTTTTATATGTAAATTATTAAAAACATTGTGTGTCTTTAACCTTTGTCCGTTCATAACGCGGACATTTATATATACTATAATTTTCAATAACATATTTTAAAGAGCTTGCTGTGAAGAAGCTGAGCATATATTACATTATTTTACGATTTTGTTAAAAAAATTATTCGAGATTCTAATTATCTCCTCTTGCAGAATTCTATCAAATATTCTCTCATACGATATTATACATGTATAATGAAAATAATTTGGGAGAAAGAGAGGAAAAGACAAAGAAGGAGAGGGAGGGGGAGAAAGTAAGAAGTAGAGGAAAGAAGGGAAGGAGGGTGGAAGAAGGAGAATAAGAATGTGTTAGTGAGTGAGAGGGGGGGGGGGGGAGGATGGCGGAGAGGATTTGGGAGGGAAACAGAAGGAGAAAAAAGCACGGATGCCTTAAGAAGTTCGTAGATGAACCGTGCGCTTTAAAATCACTGTACGAAGGTAACATACAGAAAAAATAAGTACGTGCTAAATAAAGCTTCAGATTGGCATATTTATTAATTTTATTTTTTTTGTGCGTGCGCTTTGCAATTACAAATTCAAAAAGTAGATAATTCCAAATTTGCGATCTTTCCATTATTAGTATTGCAGATTTTTTCGTACATAAAAATACCTAAATAAGAAATTATTGAAGTGGATAATTATTTCAATTACCGAAATAAATTGTAACTATTTCAGTCTGCATACACATTGTAAAAATAAGTCAAAATAGCAACATCGAGTTTAAGCAATTATGTTAATACTTTACATAATACTGCACAGTGATTTTTTTGTGTATAATACATATTTCTTTGAATTATAATCTCCGTAAGTTTAGTGTATTAATAATGTTGCTTTTTTGGAGTGCTTCCTAATTTCTTTCACTTACTATTCAGTTCTCTTTTTTGCAAATGTATGTATGTGTCTGTGTGTGCATAAAGAAAAGTAGCTTGTCTAGTTAAAATAATAATAATGCACACGCCGAGCTAAAACGCGTGAACGTGAATTGAATTGTATGCGCTAAAATAAAAATAAAACTGTCAAAGAAGTTGGTACATTTGTGATATCTGAAATTACATATGAATGTAAATGCGTTGACGTTCTATCCATAGATGACGTAAGAGAAATATGAGCCCTTATTTTCCAAGTGGTGTAAGTCCAATTTCCCAAATTGTTGGGAAATCAATATTTTACGTTTGGGCTACCTATCTGTTATCGTTTACTCCGTCAACTTTGTACTGCTCCCAGCGGCTTATTTATAAAGTTAGACTTACACCACTTGTTTATTAGATGCAGACAATCCTTAGAACACATTTCTAGTGTAAAATCTTCAATTTTGGACTTACACCACTTGGGAAATAAGGGGCTCATATATTCGCAATATCTCGCTGTTATATGATTGCAGCAGGAATTGTTACACTTTTCTTAAAAAAGGGAAAGTTTAGTTTATATTAAAAGCAAATGTTGACCAATATTTTAAGGCGGAGAAAAATACAAGCAATGTTTCAAAAAATCGCAAGCATACATAACTTGTTTGCGCTTTGCCAGAGTACAAGGATAAGATAGCGATACTTTTTAGATAAAAATATAATGGGAGCTTTTTTTATTCTAGATGCTGAAAATGTTAACAGTATTAAAATTGAACATTCTGCAAAACAAGAACTCATTACTGCTGTAGAACGATGCATAATCGAGTTGCTTGCGTAGATACGCCAATTGTCTGATAAATATCCGTAGCGGTAATCATGATAACGATTGAATCAACGATAAAATGTATGAAATTTTGATCAATTCGACATTTTTTTTATTACATAGTAAAATAATGTATTACAGAAAAGTATGCTTCATATTTACACCTCCATATAAAATATTTTTTAAAAAATTTTAATATGCGGGCAAAAATATATGTACAAGTACGAAAAGTAATAAAAGAGTCAGAAAAAAGAAGACAGACTGTTAAAATGCAATACATATTTTATATACAATAAAATGGAACAAAATGCAACAGGGAGCGATGACACTGTGAGAGATTTAAAGCGCACCCAAGCCGAATGAGAGTGGAGATTGACTTTTAAAGATTTTCCGACCATGAAAATGCAATACTTACCCTGTAGATAAGAAGCGAGTTTGCACATGAATTCACTGTATTTCCAAGCCATCGATATTGCGTGGCTGATAGCCACTGGCATGCATATCATAGTAACCAATAAATCAGCGACGGAGAGATTCACCACAAAATAGTTCGTGACACTGTAAAAAAAATTGTTTTCTTTATTTTTACATGGATAAAAAAGATTTGCGACATACTTGCACCTTTTAAAATTCATATGTATCAAGGATTCTGGAAATCTGGATTATATTTTTTATTAATATTTTCAGTTTTATTTTAATAATATTGCGTATCATATATAATAATTTGTTATTAAGTATGAATTATATTTATATAAATCTTATCTTTCAATTTAATAAAATCAATATTGTTGTTTTTTTTGCTGATACATAACAGCGTTTGGCTGGCAGCCAACGATACGCGGTACCAATAAATCAGCGATAGAATTTCTCTACAAGCTATTACATTACTAGAAAAATAAACTTTGTTTTTCCATTCCTTTTTTTGTAAATACACACAGAAGTGTTTATTAATGGACAATAAAATAGATTATCGCGCGATATAATCTATTTTATTATCCATTAAATGTAATAATTTAAAACGATTTATCTGCTTTTGTTTAGATTTATTTTTTAACAAATATCGTATTATCGCTCTTTAAAAAGATACTTAAAACGCATTTAACGCGTAAAGGTCATAATAAAGACAGAATGAGCGCATCAAGCGCATCAAGTTTACAGTTACCAATACCGATATCACCGAGTTGAAGACTGAGGGTACTTCCTTGTTACAATTCTTGAGTACTTATCCATCAGAGGAACAAACATCATTGTCAGTTACCGAAGTCTCTGGCAATCTCAATCTTTGAATACCACACCCACGTCTTTTGCTCCTTTTCTTGCTCGCGTTCAATCGCTCTGCCAATTCACTGACACAGTTGCGAAGAACTCGTTCGATTTCTTTCAGCGGTGAAAAGGAAACTTGACAAGGCATTTGCTACTTTTAATGAACTTTGGTCTTAACAAGTGCACTTTGCTCGTGGAGAAAATATCAGGTTTATTTTGTTAAGAATCAATTATATTGTTCATACTGGTGGACGATTTATACAGCTAAAAAATATTCATCAAGAACAACATCATCGTAACTTTGTGAGGGATATAAAATAAAGAAACGTAAAGGACACAGAAACAAAAATATTTAATTATAATGACAATCAGAGCAATATAAAAAAATTTTTTTCAGTTTATCATTAAGATAAATGCGGATGGATTGAATCGCCGGACAAAACGGATTATTTTTAACTATTTTATATTTCTAAAAATTGGTTCATTCACACACACATGCACGCACGCACGCACACACACACACAAATTACATAAGTGCGATTAAATTACATCAATATTTAAAAATGTTGTAAAATATTTAAAAATAATTCACTTTGCTCGCTGATCTGATTCATCCGCATTTACTTTGCAAATGCATTTTTACAAGACGGACATCGTATATCACCTGATAATCAACAGCTTCTTTCTTGTAAATTTTTATCCTTTGAAAGTATCATTAAATCATTCTTATTTAATTTGATCTAAAAATGCCTACCATGTGGAAAATGATGGAAAAGATTACAGAATGCGATGGAAATGTCATCATTGACGAAAGGAGTAACGGAGCGACAGCTGAATCTATATCCAGCAGGAAAGTGGAGGAGCAGACGTCGCAAAATGCACGGTTCTCCCATTGCCTCATTGTGCTCTTATTACGTAGATACGTGATTTCCGTCGACGTGCACTTCGCGTGGGGAGCGATAATTTCTGAACGAAAAATAATCAGAGTTGCCACGGCAACGTCGCCCACCCGCTTATCCATTATGAACGCCTTGCGGTGGTTTATTTGCGTGATGCGATGCTGCGCTACGATCGAAAGCGCGAGCGGGCCACAGATATGTATACAGCATTGCGAAATAGTTACGAGCAGTTACGAGCTGGGATACATTCTTCTTCGTTAGAGCAATAGTCTGCATCTTCTCCACAGTCGAGACTAGACAAGCTACTTCGGCAAAAATTAATGCTTCTCGCGAATACAACGCGAGCACTCAAAAAAATGATCTTGCAATAATAGCTAAAATTTTCTAGGTGTAAAAAATTAACTAAAACAGATAAATGATTAGCAACTGTTGTGATATTGCATATGTAATTACTTAATCAGTTTAGATGACAGAAACAGAATATATATCTGTATTGTTTGTGAACTTTAAAAAGAAAGTTTCTCTAAAGCGCCTATCTATATAAGATCAATCACGTGTTAGATCATGCAATGAATAACATTTAGCAATGGTACCTAAATTTTTCAGAAGCTATTGCTAGAACATTACTGCTATAAATTCTATATGTGACAAACAATGTTTTCACAGATACGAAAAATAGCGATACATTCTTGTTGCGATATCTAGAAATCTAACTACATCAGCGAAATATTTTTTTGAGTGAGTGTTATATTAAATATTCAAACGACCTTCTTTTGCCGGGCGCGATACTCTTTCTAGAATATTACAAAATGGAATTTGGGAAAGCGCACCAAATGGGAAACTCCCAGTGTGAAAATTTTAGGACAAATCTCTAATCATACATCGGTTCGTCTTCCTCTCTTAAAAAAAAAATTTTCAATCAATTAATAATGTGCTACATTCACATATGTATGTACATAAATCAATAAAACGATACAAGATATATTATAAAATATTATAATATTTTTTTTCTCAAACTCCACGGTATCAAAAGTAATTTTCAATTTTTCAAAAATTTTGAATCTTGCAACCAGATCCCTTTACAAATATTCTATGATATATATGAATTGCTTCCATACAGCCTCGCAATGTAAATCGGGATTATAGAAATCCAAGTTTTTAGTCCCACGTGTACCATCAGGAGCGGAGATATGCGATTATGAAAATTTATGCGCCAGTCAATTCTGTTCACTCTCAAAGGAATTGTTATTCGCTGCGCGCCACGCTTATTGACGCCGTGATGCACGAATGCCACGTATTTGATTAGTGAAATATTTATGACGCAATGTGTCAATGTACCTATAGTTTCAATTATGATTGTAATTACATAGATTTTGCATAGTTATCACTAATAATGATTCAGAGTAATTAGACTATGACATACATACATATCATCGGTCCGTATATAAACAAATTATCCGCAATGCATTCTGTAGTCATCTGCAAGGATGCGTTATCATATGCACAAGAATAATTACAGGCGCGCTTCAAGGTTGTGAACATGAATATTCCGGAGTAAACATGATTATAACAGCTAAATTATACTGGTAAACAACACTGGGTTGAAAGTTGGGATATCACGATCACTAATTCCGGGTAATAAATTGCTCGCATAAAAATGGGAAGGCGATAATTAAAGTAAGTGCCGTTATGCATTAACCGCGATCTCTCTAGTATTGAATTTGTCTGACCTTTGTCTAGTCTATTAACCACTCAGCTCACACCCAGGATAATAATTACTGGTCGTTTAATTCCGCTGTACCGTAGGCAATATCCTGCGGTAAGCCATGCTGCAAGTGGGGCGATCGCATGGCCAATCAAAGTTCACGTATTCGAAGATCATTACTTTCCCTCGAATCTATTGTACGTTTACGAAAATCTCACATTATACGATTCGCAAGTGTTCCACAGTGAGTCGCGATTGACACGTAAAATTAGTCGACAATGACTAATTGCATTCACTCAGTTAACTCATGACTATTAAATTTTTAATTTTGCATACAACAATCTACATGCAGTAATTATGCATTGCATGAAATAAAAGCAAAAAATTAAAAATAAATAAACGTAAATAAAAAATTGTATTGTATTTGTATTTGTATTTGTATGTAAATGCATTTTTTAAAATAAAAAATAATAAAAATAAAAATTTTTACATTTTATTTGTGCGTGTATGTGTGCGCGCGCACGCGTGTGTGTATGTGTGTGTGTGGAACAAATGCTTGAACATCTCCCGAATACCCTACGCATCGCCCTTTATTCGAAAAATTCCATCTGATGCGTACCTCCATTAAAGTAATTCCGTCTAAACGTATTCGCCTAGACGTGTTTTTGTCATGTAGAATCTTGTTTTCCTATAATTTCCACATGGATAAACAGAATACCCGTATGCATATGTATATATTACCTAAGCATCACATAATTTTACAGCATTTCTCATTAGAACTTGCTAAAAAATGTATTTTTGCAATATAATTAAATACAAGGATCATTTTTTATTTTATCCTTCTTGTTTTGTTCAAGCATGTCAAACATTTACGTAAAATTCCATAAAATGATAAGCTTCTTTTCTCATTAAATAAACAAATAAAAAGAAAAGATATTAAATAAAATATTAAATAAAATTATCTAAAATTAAATATGAAACAAAAACAAAGTTTCAAAGAACTAAATTAGTATATTTATATAAAGGAAATATAAATGGGAATTCTCTTTCAATTCAGAATAGTCGCTATACAAAATTAAAAACGTACAAGTTTTGTATGATTAAATCGCCAAAATAATTCCGAGAATAATTACGATAATTACAATACTGGCTGCTAGCCGTTTTGCAAAATATATGATTTCATATATTATTATAAATAAATATAATATATCAAGAGAGTGCCATAAAGAACCGGAAGTGACGCATTTTGACATGTTATGTAATATCCTTTGTAAGCAAAACATATTTTCCTCTACATTGTCATAAATTTATGATGGCTTTCGCTCAGCTATAGTTGATTGTAGATATTAGACGAGTTTCTGCATGATATATATTTATATAATGTGTTTACTGTAGTACTTTTTAAATATTAAAGAAACTAATCGATATCATCTCATATCGAAATTATGTCAAATCCAGAAATCATAAATTTTGCCATCCTTCTAAATACATATCTGTATACATTTACACAATATCTTAGTAGTTCATTAGGAGGATCCTTCTATTTTGCACAAATTAGTGATGTTGCATATATAGGGGATTATATTAGCGAGAGAACCAATGTCAAAGTCAGAAGATTGATATGTTTGATATATTTGAATACTACGTTATTGTACCATTGCATGCAATGTCAATCGCATATTAAGAGAAGCAGTATTATTGCATACTAAAAAATGAATGGATTGTAAAAAGATTAGTAAAAATTTTTATTTAAAAAAGTAATAATAAAATAAAATAAAAATAAATTTTAATCCTTGATATATAAAACCAGCTCTCCCATTTTCAAAAATTACATAGAAAGTTAATTTCCCGGGACAAATATTCCGTCCATTCCTTTCAAGAGATAAATGCAAACTATTTTGTATTTTCTCATATTCTTCAGTAGTAATGTTTGTTCGTTGCAAACTTTGATTTGAATACCATGTTCTATAAAAGTTTATATATGACGGCAAATCTGAATCATATCTAGCACTGGATGTAGCGTATACAACACAATATTGCTACGCTATATTGCTACTGACGACAGGGGGGATTGAGGAAGAGAGAAGGAGATAGAGGGAGGGAGAAAGAAAAAAAGAAAGGGAGAAAGGAAGAAGAGAGGGAGTAAAGATAGGGTTGGAGAGAGAGGGGAGGGAGGGTGATAGGGGGAGGAAAAAGGGGAGAGATAGGGTGAGAGGAGGGAGGGGGAGGGGGAGAGGAGGGAGGGGGAGGGGGAGAGGAGAGGAGAGGAGAGGAGAGGAGAGGAGAGAGAGAGAGAGGGGGGGAGAGGGAGAGAGAGAGAGTTTTCTTGCGTAGTGACTGCTTTTCTTTCTATAGACTCACATGCATATATAAAGAAATGCATTGAGACATAGTTGAGAAGAGGCTAAGATGTTGCAAGGAATCTATCACGTCATACGAAATTCTTCCGCCTCCAGCAATCTTAATTTCGAGCAACAATTACAATGTTTTTCAAATAAGTTTGTATATTTTCGCATACTTTTCCATTGTTTAGAAAAGATTACTCCCGTGTTATTTTTCTCTTGTGCTGTATTGCTGTACAAACAAAGGTGTGCTTATTACACCTAGTTAGTGTTTCATAATTTTTTAATTTAGCAGAATAATGGTTTTGTTAACAACGACAAAATTACTATAACACTTCCTTTTTAAAGATCTCTAAATTTGAAAATGCTGTGAAAAATTATATGTGCAAAATATACATATATGATGTAAGAAGTGTATATGTTATGGACAAAATGATAAAAGAGGCATTATACATAATGTCCGAGACCAGTCGAGCAGAGTGATAAATATTTGTTAATTTATCACTTTGGGCAATATAAATAAGAACAAATATAAATAAATATATATATATATATTTATTTATTACTCTGCCCGACTGGTCTCGGGCATTATAATGACCTTATTATTGATCTCTTTGTCCATTATATATTTGTATCCAGTATTATAAATTCACACTGACAATGAGTGCATAATTTGACCAATGAAATTAGAAAAAAAAGATACGTTATAGAAGTAAAAATTTTCTTGCTTGCACCATCTTTGGCTACGACAAACTTAACCCAGACTAAATATTGTATATCTTATCTGTATTTAACGTACAGTTAGGCATCCCTCTTGAGTAACACAAGCTTGCATTACTGGAATATTTTAGCAAAATTCAGGCAACCGACGAATATCCAGTCGTCTACGAGTTTCGAATTATTACCCCGCGCAGATCGCAATAGAGAAGTCAGTTTCATAAAGTGACACTCAAAATACCGCAGTAATGTCACGTCCATATTCCGGAGATGCCACAATAATGCGTAATATACACGCAAATATCGCATATGATTAACTTTTCGTTCGGGAATGATATTATCGCTTTAATATAGTCTATTTATAGCACCATTTTAATCTAATGTGCTTATATCATAAATTATTCAAAGTATAATATATTCCTCCGAGATGACCTGATAGCATAATTGTATAACCAAGCGATTTAATTGTAGGCAAAATCTTAATTGTTATTAAACATCAGATATTATATTACTAATTACTATACTATAAATTTAATCAATCAGAAAGTATGTAGTGACATTATTCAAATTTCATACACATCCATACACATTTTAATTATAATACATTATACATACCTTCTCATGTAATGATACTTGAAGACTACCGCGATCACAAGAATATTGGCTATCACTGCAATCGCCATTACCGGAACATAAAGGACGATCAGAAAGTAATCAGTATCTCCATAGATCTTGTCATAGTAATCCCACAATATCGCACTCAAGTTTGTCATATTGTTGTTGTTACGGATCGATGAAGATGTATCGTCGTTGTGAGTCACGTTCATTTTTGACAGCCAGGCCAATGTCGACGCCATTGTCGTCAACATGATACCAGTCGCGTTCACCTCCATCAACGTGGTTCTTCCTCGAGAGCAAAGCACACTACCCAGGCCAGAAATTCACCGGTTGCGCGCCGTAATTCACTGCATGGCTACGTGAATGGAAAAAGAGCATCGCGACTTTCGACGAGCATACGAAATATCTCGTCTTGAATCAACAAAAAAGAGACGAGGACTCGAAAACCGCGTGGGAGCCGTCATCATTGTCGTCCGAAGGTGGCAACCGTTTTCCGCATAAACGGCGTCGGACAAAATCACTCGCGAAGCGGCTGGTCGCTCTATTACTCTTCATTTCATTTCCCTCTGCACGATATAATTCAATTGCGCGGAAAACGCGGGGGCGTGTGCGCATCTAAGTGATTCTTACCGATGCTTGAAACCGGAGTAAATTTAGCAAGTTCAATTTTTCATGTACTAGAAACCTTACTTCCACTCAATCAAGCGTTGCGAGCGAAATATTTCGATTTAGATCCGATCAATGTTTACAGCGTTAACATCTAACTCGTCGAGATGATACCAGGTTTTTTCATTTTTTCAAATCTCTTTGAAGCTCACTCGTCGCTCGCTTTTTCGTGATTTATTCGTTATTCGTTATCTCGAATGAAGAGCAGTTGCAAGCGAAAGTACGTAGAGAAACGCGAATATAGAGTTATCGTACAGATTTCCCGCAAGCTATAATTAATGGTAATAAGCATGTTTCATCTTGTCGTTGCAAAAGCAACAAAATGTGTTCGTTGTGATCCAATTAAATTGAACCTGATATTGCTCTCAAATAATGAGAAATATCAGCTTGTCTTCAAAGTACATCAAGTACCGATGTGAAATATGTGGCCATATACAGCACAACAATCGCGAGCTCTGCTTTACTTCGTGGTGCGAAGCGACGATAATAAGCGATAGGGTGAGATAAATCTTTTCGCGCAATCAAAATCGGATTACCGGTGAAATAAGCTTTTTCATTTGCCTCTATCAAGAGCAATCGTACATCAAGGCAACTGAACGATCGGTGTCTGTCGACCTCGGGATAAATCTTGGAATGAAATCTTCCTTTCGACACAAATCGCAAACAGATGTGCGCAGCGAGATTGACCCCGCTATGCTATTGTAAACCGACGCGTCGTCAGCAACGTAGTACAATGCCACGAATATGATTGAGATTAAAATCTCGTATCTATAAGTATATATAAATAAGTTACTGGCACGACAGAGTTTACTTGCGTCAAATCATTTGCCGGGAAGGCGTTAATAGGATCGTGAAGATCGGCCACGTATACAAGATACGAAGTAATTGTGTTTCTTTTTTATCGATAAATATGTATATACATCGAGAGAAAGAGAGAGAAAGAGAGATAAAATTTCTTCTGTCTTACTATTTAAAATTTAAATATGCTTTTTTTTATTGCCCAAATTATAGATTAATAACCGAAAGAATATATAATTGTGAAATCGATTTATTTCTCATTCGTGTGCTAGTTATAAAAGTACACGTTGCATGTAATAGAGATTCAAGGTTCAATTAACTGACTATCGGCTTCAATTAATATAATAAATATTGGCATAAATTTAAGATAATTAGTTAAACCGAAATTAATTAATTAAACTGCGCGCATATGCGTAATGCTTCACTAATTTAAAAAAAAATTATTTTTATCGCTTATTTTGAAATATTTTTATATTTAATTAGTCATTTTGCGATATTTTCTGATATTTATTAAAATTTTTTCTGCAAAAGAGTCACAACATATTGATAAAAAAGTGGAAAGATAAATGATTAATTTTGTATCAAAGAAATCACAAGTGTGTATCGACGTGAATTTTACATCCGCGCTTCAATTCACGTATTATTTTTAAAATTATAAAAAGTGCACTGCAATTTAATGAATTTCAGTACTGTGTAAATATCGATTTTTATCTCGGATTTGTAGAATAACGAATAATAACATTCTGGATAAAAAACCAGAGGTTAATACTTCTGAACATAAAAACGATTAAAAATTTCATTTATCACTGTTCATTAATCGATGCTTTGGCACGACAACTACATTTTGAGAAACTCGGTATTGCGTCCATTAATGCGGATCCGTATATTGATACTGGTTTAATGTCGACAAGTGCATTTTTCTATATTAAACTTTAAATCAATTTTTGCGATTTTATCATCTTGAATAATTATAAAAATCATCATCACAACATTTGAACTCAAAACTTGAACTTACCGAAATTATTCCGTTTTCAAGCCTTAAACAGACATGAGAGCAAAATCAATAAATAAAAAAATAAAATTTTGCTGTCAGATGCGAGTCTATCCAATTCCACATTAATCTCTGAAAAAAATCTTTAAATGTAAAACACACATCACGGAATCACTACATCGCCGGGAATCGAGATGAACTGTTGTAATCTGAGGGATCAACTACCGATAGGATTCGTAACGTTTGCATCTATTGTCGCCAACTTTTCGAATCAGATCACGAAAGGGAGCTCAAAAAATAAATTTATCGCAAAATCGGACCATCGGCGGACGAATAGGTACGAATGGTGGTCTACGGCGAACTGATCGGGAAGAATCGCAGCTCCCGCTACCGCTCTTAAAGGCGCACGTCAACGGATCGCCGCGCGCGCTTGCGTCCTGCATCCTTTCATTCATTCGCTTATGTACACGCTGCGCTCCGAATAAAAGTTCGCGCGTCCAGTTTCATGGACGTGCCCAAAACCATCATTGCATCGTAAACGCTTTAAAAACTTTTATCAAAACATTTATGATAAAATAACAAATTTAATTGCGAGATTAAGTTGAAATAATGAGAAAATTGAATTAATAATACTATTTGACTAAAATAGTAAAAATAGTGCTTTGTAAAAACCAATTTTCAATTACAATTTGCTATTTGTATGTTTATAGAAAAAATTTGCTTTGTCAATAAAAGTTTCGATACTAGAAAATAATTGATCAATCCCGATTCGTTGACTAAAATTTGAAATACGATAAACTTTTTTTATTTTAATTTTATATCGACACTTGTAAATTTTTACTATTGACTTTATAAATTTCTTAATTTAAAAAAATTTGGCAGCTAGCTTGATTAGTTTTCAATTAAATGTTACTACATTCGAACTGCAGAAATTAAAGAATTTGAGAAGGCTACAATAACAACAATAATTTTATTAAGCGTAATAAATATAAATTGCTGAGTAGATACTAAAGTTCTTTGCTTTTGATCTATCTATTTTAATCGCAAAATCGAAATTGTTAGCGTTATTTTATATTTTATATTTTATTGAGTTTATTTTTCTGAGTGAGTCGGATCTATGGCAAATAATTTTCGAGATGCTTTAGTTTCTAAAATAAATTCAAATATTCGATTTTGTTTGTCCACACATCACAAAATCCGCAGAATTTGTTACAAATTCAACACAGCTCTGTTGGAACTTTCTATCCAGACTTCACTATTCAACAAATAGTTATACTTTTCAGCTGTCAGTGTGATTGATCATGGAAGATGCGATCCGTTCTCGAAATAAATCCCAACGTTTTCTTCAGTCTTTCCTACTCTAAGCTTATGCCATTGGAAACGTCATCGTGATCATGAAAAGCAAAAGTTGATTCAAATCTTTGTCCCATCGTACCGAGCACGTATCGTATTATGACGCAAGAGTATTCCGTAAGGTTTCCGAGTTTACAGTTTATAAAAGTTTTCCAAGTAAAAAAATCATTCATATCGTAATAATCCAGCACTACGCAAATAGGAATTCTCCGAGTTGTCGTTGCTTTTCATAGTGCAAACGTACTACCACTGTACACAAGAGAAACAATATCGCTTTTTCAGCATCCACTACTATTACTCACTGGCTGTACTACCGTTGCTGCCGATCGATGAACAACAATGTGCTGCTCGCGGCTCGTATTGCCGTTTACGATAACGCTCTCTTCAGCACAAAAGAACCGACCAAATTTCATACGTATTCTGTTACAGACGGACACTCGTTCCTCCGTAGTTATCTGTATAGCGTTTGATGTCAAAGATTAATCAAAACGACAGAGATGTTACTTCTTCCTATACCTTTACCTATATTTCTTTACTTTTTGTATCGACGGAACTCTGCATCCTTCTATTCAATCCGTTATCTACCATCGATCCATAAAGCGGTGGGAAAGATGGAGATGATATTAGCGGGACGATGAATCAATGAGAACCGATTACACGGATATAGCGCCGGAGATTACGCTAGGTGTTAGCGCTATGAAGAATTACCAGATATGTAGTTATACCAGAAGCTATCTGCGAAAGTAACGGAAGGAAATTATGCAAATATGTATGCTGAAACGATTTTACACAATAGCGGATTAAAGTATTAAATAATCGCCTTAAGCGCAAATTGATTTTGCGGTTTGCTGATTGAAACGTTACTGAAAGTTTAAAATCATGAAAGTTTTGAACTTGAAGTTCAATATAATTTTTAGCAATTGATAAAATTAAAAAAATGACGTTATTTAAACATATTTTGTGGTAAGTTAACAAAGTTAAAGTTATATACATATAAAATTATATACTTATTAGAGTTTAGAAAGAAAAAAAATAGTTTCTTGTTTTTACCTCATTTTATACGATTGTCAACATTATTCATATTGCTACAAATAATAAATAAATGATAAATTACTTACCTTAAAATTGTTTGATGTCCCCTGGGCTTACTTTTTTCTCTCACAAGGAAACGTTCACAAGTGTCCCCTCCCGATTTGATTCTCCTTGAAATATGTTGTAAAACATACAATTTGAGGAGACACGTATTTTTTTATAGCCGCCCTAACTCAAATTTAAGGGGTGAAACACCCCTTTGAAAAAAACGGTTTTTTTCTTTGTGTGTAACTATCGCCAAAACCGTAGGAGATATAAAAAAATGTTTCAAATAGAAGTTGTATGGCTTGTAATGGGCTTTATAACTGTGTAGTTGGATTTTCAAAAAATGTATTTTTTTTTTATTTACCCCCACCCCTTGTTATTTTTTTAAATTTTAAAATTTTTGTAATGACAAAAGTTGTAGCATTTTTTACGCTGAATTCAACCACACATGATTTTATTATGTTCCGAAATCGCATCTTTCAAAAATGAATCATCAGTATCACACTATATGCGTCGCGCTGCATGACGCATCGCTTATACCGCACTTGTGTTGTGCATAGTCGCAAAATAAATATAAAAATGACATGTTATTACATGTTTGAGAAAGAAAAGTTAACTAAAATTGTTGCTAAAGCATCCCTTCTACATTACACTCTTATAGAAAATCGCTGCATTTCGTGCGCAGCGCGTTGTCATATGCAAGTTAGCTATCAGCGCATATTACACTTTGAAGTTTTGCTTGTAGTAACTACGGGAAAATAATTTATGAAACGAAAACAGTGAATCAATCAATCTATTCAACATATATACACCCTGAATCTATCCTCTTGGCCCGACTTGACTGACAATGAATTGAAATATAAAATTCTGTACAGTTTACTCTTTTTCAATAATTTTAATATACTGCGATACATTCTACATACTATTACACTCCACTAAATTACTACCATACTTTTAAACTATAAGGTATATAAATGTATATCATAAATATAATTATAATATACAGGGTGTCCAATTTTAAAAACCCCACGTGAATAACTTTTCAGAGAGACATTTTCAAGAAAAATGACTTAGACAAAAGTTGTTGGGTTTGGAGGAGGACATCCGATGATGACATTGGTTTAACCTAGGGTGTACATGCCAAGGTCATATGGAGGTCAACTTTGTTTTTTTAAATAAAACACCCTATTTTTTATTTAAAATCTAATAGCTGGTGTCAAGAGCTTTTTAAAACACTATAATGAAATTATTTTTTATTAAGTACTTTTCGAGTTATGAGGCTTGTAAATTACAGTATTTTGACATTCAGGGTGGATATATGTTGAATAGATTGATTCATTCACTGTTTTCGTTTCATAAATTATTTTCCCGTAGTTACTACAAGCAAAACTTCAAAGTGTAATATACGCTGATAGCTAACTTGCATATGACAACGCGCTGCGCACGAAATGCAGCGATTTTCTATAAGAGTGTAATGTGGAAGGAATGCTTTAGCAACAATTTTAGTTAACTTTTCTTTCTTAAATATGTGATAACATGTCATTTTTATATTTATTTAACGACTATTGCGCAACACAAGTGCGATATAAACGATGCGTCATGCAACGCGACGCATATAGTGTGATACTAATGACTCATTTTTGAAAGATGCAATTTTGGAACATAATAAAGTCATATCTGGTTGAATTCAGCGTAAAAAATGCTACCACTTTTGTCATTACAAAAATTTTGAAATTCGAAAAAATAATAACAAGGGAAAGGTAAATTTAAAAAAATTACATTTTTTGAAAATCCAACTACACAGTTATAAAGCCCATTACAAGCCATACAACTTCTATTTGAAACATTTTTTTATATCTCCTACGGTTTTGGCGATATTTACACACAAAAGACCCGTTTTTTTCAAAGGGGTGTTTCACCCCTTAAATTTGATTTAGGGCCGCTATAAAAAAATACGTGTCTCCTCAAATTGTATGTTTTACAACATATTTCAAGAAGAATCAAATCGGGGAGGGGGGGACACTTGTGAACGTTTCCTTGTTAGTTACGAAAATACAATTAATTGTAATCGCTCGAGCAAGTTATAACAATCGCACGATCGTACTGGCATTATGGCAAAAAAATAAACTCGGAGAAGTACGATCACATGGACTGCGTTCAATTCATTCAACACTCGCAGCGTAGGAAATAGATAACGTCGCATCTGCTCGAGTTTCCTCGTGCGAATAATAGCAAGTGATAGCGCAAATGTCATGACATAGGTAACAAAAAAAAAAATGAAACAAACAATGTGCCGTGAACCAGTATCGAAACATTTAAAGCATTTAAAATATTTTGTGTATTACGAGGTAATACCGCGCGATTTATTAATTTTTTTGTCACGATGTCACAGTCTATACTTTTGTCTGCGCACTAGGGTAAAACAAAAAAAAGTAAATTTTAAAAGTTTGTTTTGGAACTTGGAGAAAAGTCGCCTCTCATATATATTAAACTACGTGCAAAATTTGAGCATAATTGGATAATAACTTTATATACAGGGTGTCCCATTTTAATTGCCTATCTCAAATATCTTGTAAATGACGGATTTTCGTGGAAAATGTTTCAAATAAAATTTGTTTTGTCCAAAGGGGACCATAAAAAATTACTCTTTGTTTGACCTTGATGTTAAGGTCACACCAAGATCACTTTGGCTTCCTTTAATGAAAACTTTTTAGATGAGAACTTCCTAAGTTATGAATCATCAAAGTTTAAGTACCGTCGGCATTAGCATTACCCAAGGTGTACCATGCGGAGGTTGCTCGATCGGATTTATACTTCTTCTGCGTGCGTGCGGACATGCGTTTCGAACATTTCTCAAATGTTCGAAAACATTCCCTTCTACCTCAAAACAATGATGCAATCGTTTTTCAAACTCGTGATAAATAGCTAATAAGACGTCCCTAGAAATCAGTCTGCAAACATTAATGATTCACTCAATCATGTCTTCTCTAGTAATCGGCTCTCTTATGAAAATAATATTCTTTTTATCGTTCCCTATAAAAGAAATCTAAAGACAATAGATGCGTGAACTGCGTTCGACTCATATATATTAAACTACGTGCAAAATTTGAGCATAATTGGATAATAACTTTATATACAGGGTGTCCCATTTTAATTGCCTATCTCAAATATCTTGTAAATGACGGATTTTCGTGGAAAATGTTTCAAATAAAATTTGTTTTGTCCAAAGGGGACCATAAAAAATTACTCTTTGTTTGACCTTGATGTTAAGGTCACACCAAGATCACTTTGGCTTCCTCACCGCACAGTGCGGCGAATACCTTTTTTTTCAGTCATTAGCGTATAGTTTTAATATTTTTCAATAAAAAAATTTGAAATTTGACATACATTAACTAACAAAGAAAGTGACGCAAGTGTCCCCCTCCGATTTTGATGAACTTTCAATATGTTGTAAAGTAGCTCAAAATAAGGGACACGTATTTTTTTTCTGCGTTCTCGCACGTTTAAGGGTTGAAATAACCCCTACAAGCTAAAGCGATCTATTCGGTTTTGATTGAATATCATTAAAACTGTAAGAAATATAAAAAAATGTTTCCAATAAAAGTTGTATAGCCTTTTATGGGCTTTATAACCGCACAACTGGATTTAAGAAAAAAAATTTTTTTTTTTTAATTTATCCCCACTTTTTGTTATTATTTTTACAAATTTCAAAATTTTTGTAATGACAAAAGTTGTAGCATTTTTTACGCTGAATTTAACCATATATGATTTTATTATGTTTTGAAATCGCATCTTTCAGAAATGAGTTATCAATGTCGCACTATATGCGTCGCACTGCATTACGTATCGTTTATGCCGCGCTTGTATTGCGCAATAGTCAATAAGTAAGAATAAAAATGGCATATCATTGTTATCATTTGAGGAAAAAAAGTTAACTAAAATTGTTGCTAAAACATTCCCTCCACATTACACCCTTATAAATAATCGCTGCATTTTATGCGTAGCGCGTTGTTATGTATATGTTAAAATCCAGTAAAATTTAGTTTTGAAGAAATATCAAGCATATGTGACATTGAAGGTTGCAATGATATAGCTATAATACGATGTTCTTGGCGTGGGAAATCTTTATGTTTAAAACATTTTTTTATAGAATATTACTATTGTAATATTTATAACGGATGTCACTAAACTAAATATATACAGGGTGTCAATTAAGTCCCGGGACGGCTGAATATTTTCTCATGTAAGGTATTTTTGAAAAAGGTCAAGGTTATTTCTGAAGTAATTTTCAACGAGGAATTCAACGGTGACCTTCAATTTGACCTTGAGCTTGACCTTCAAGGTCATTTCAAGGTTAGGTTAGGTTTTTTAAATAAAAACCCCTATTTTTGATTCCAAAATCTAATAGCTGGTGTCAAGAGCTTTTCAAAACACTATAATGAAGTTATTTTTCATTAAGTACTTTTCGAATTATGAGGCTTGTAAATTACAGTATTTTGACATAAAATACAAAATATCTTGTAAAACATTCAATTTTTGGGAATCTTACCTTAATACTTTTATGCATAAAATAATGAGACGAATCAATTGGTATAAAGAAAACACATAGTTACTTTCAAGAAAAAATATGTAGTTTGCAACATGCAACTGCATACTTTTTCTTGAAAGCAACTATGTGTTTTCTTTATACCAATTGATTCGTCTTATTATTTTATGCATAAAAGTATTAAGGTAAGATTCCCAAAAATTGAATGTTTTACAAGATATTTTGTATTTTATGTCAAAATACTGTAATTTACAAGCCTCATAATTCGAAAAGTACTTAATGAAAAATAACTTCATTATAGTGTTTTGAAAAGCTCTTGACACCAGCTATTAGATTTTGGAATCAAAAATAGGGGTTTTTATTTAAAAAACCTAACCTAGCCTTGAAATGACCTTGAAGGTCAAGCTCAAGGTCAAATTGAAGGTCACCGTTGAATTTCTCGTTGAAAATTACTTCAGAAATGACCTTGACCTTTTTCAAAAATACCTTACATGAAAAAATATTCAGCCGTCCCGGGACTTAATTGACACCCTGTATAATATGAATAATATATATAATATAATATATTAATATATATGTATACTAATATATGTAATATAAATATATATAATATAAATAAAATATAATATACTAATATATATAATATAAAAATATTTCTTTATATACTTCTACTAATTCTTTTGAAAATTATATTTATGCAAACATACAATAAAACATACTAAAATGCTATATATATATATATCGGGCGATGTCTACCTTTTCACTTTCGACCCTGCGATATAGCTAACTTCTGACTCGTGCGTTAGAAATTGACATATGTCAATTGAAGTTGTAACGCTGTTAATTATTAATTAATTATTGAAGTTTGCCATATCGCAGAGCCGAAAGTAAAAAGGTAGACATCGCCCGTGATATTTCAAGCCGATAAAACTCGTATAATATGTAAAATATTTATATTAAATCATACATTGTTGTATTCTTTTCAAACAGCGCTACAATTTTTCTTACATCAAAATATCCACATTATTATAAAAAAATTATGCATACCTCTCCGTTCGTTAACACAAATAGCTTTTGTAAGCAACTATAATATTATGCTCGCAATAGAGTTCAATTTGAACCATTTAATTTGATATATATTTGTTATAGTCTATCTCTTTTAATTTAAAAGATAAAAGGTGGTGGCCACTTTTGGTGGGACACTCTGTATATATATATTATATAAAAAATACTATTGCACAACACAAGCGCAGCATAAACGATACGTCATGCAGTGCGACGCATATAGTGCGATATTGACGGCTTATTTCTGAAAGATGCGATTTCGAAACATAATAAAGTCATATACAATTGAATTCAGCGTAAAAAATGCTACAACTTTTGTCATTACAAAAATTTGGAAATTTGTGAAAATAAGAACAAAGGGTAGGGGTTAATTAAAAAATATAACATTTTTTTAAAATTCAACTGCGCGGTTATAAAGCCTATAGAAGATCATATAACTTTTATTGGAAACATTTTTTTATATTTCTTACAGTTTTAATGATATTTGATCAAAATCAAATAAATCGCTTTAGCTTGTAGGGATTGTTTCAACCCCTAAACATGCGAGAACGCAGAAAAAAAACACGCACAAAAAAACAGGTCTATTATTTTGAGCTACTTTACAACATATTCAAAGCTCATCAAAATCGGAGGGGGACACTTTCCTTGTAAATTCTTATTTTGGAATTCAAAGTAACGTACGTCTGTACTCTTTCAAAGATTTATTACGACCAGCTGTCGTGGTCTCGCGACGGCGTTTTTATACTTGTTAGAATTTAGATAGAGGGGATATCTTAGCAACAGCCCCGGGTTCTCCAAAATTGCAATCATTTGCAATTTTGAATGTCTTTTTGACCGGACTTTTGTCCGTGTCTACGTTGCACGATTCTCCAGTAACTCGTACGTGCCGGAAATGCACTGAATTGTCAGCGTTTTTATCTTTCGGATCTCTTATTAGAGTGTTCCGAAAGAATATAATATTTTATTAGATAAATATATTGGTTGTGGTTTCCTCCCAACAAGATTGATGCGAGGTCCTTTACTTGCCAATATTCAAATGTACACTATCTTACATATGCGGAAAACACAGAAAGCATACAAAAGTAGTTCAGATGTATATACAACAGAATAGCTGCGACGGCTGACGCGAGAAAAGTTTGCTACGCAATTTTCGATTTTCCTTCGTCGTCGCCGGCGCTTTCTGCATCGCGAATAATGAACAGATCGTGCGATCGTACTTTTCCAAATCACTCTCTTTTCATAATGCCAGAAAATCCGCACTATTGTCATATTTTGATTATTATGTGATTATAATTAATTGTATTTTTACAAATAAAGGAGCAACCAGCAGAACTGCTGAGAGAAGAAAGAAACTTAGGAGTTTCGATAAAACAAGTTTAAAATAACTGATTTATCATTTATTTATTTTTTTTTTACCTGTCAGGTATTAATTATCTCTGCATTTATTATGTAATATTATATAATGTATACAAAATAGATTGTTTAAAAATGTTTAAAATATTCAGTAAAATATTCATACTATTAATATTTAATTTGTAAACATTAAGTATTTTTTACATGTAATTTAAGATTCATAAATATTTGTATAAGAATTAAATTTTTATTAATAAAATGTTATATTTTATAAAGTTTATGTATGTGAAAAATTCTTTTTAAAAATTGTGTAATTTTTTAAATAACTATTTATGCAAAAAATGAATGAAAGCTTCAAAGCACGTAATAATTATTTTTCAAATATATAAATTGTTTTTCAAAAATTTCATACATTACTATAAATAATATTTGAGCACAATATCAAAATATTAAACCGGTATAGATGAAGGCTTTTTTAATATTCAATCAAATTTCAAATTTTTTTAGTCTAAATTATTTGACGTTCAATCGCAAAATCCAATTCAAACCGTCTGCAATTTCCGTGCACTAGTATTCCATATGTATATAACGATTGTACATTAGATAATTATTTTAGTATAAATGAAAAGCATCAATATATCGCAGCAAAGACGCTTAACTGAATAATTAATTCTCAATTCATTTAAAATAATGCTGCAAAACTCCTCTTTTCAAGAATAAATAATAGAGATAATTTTTAGAGAGTTGCAATATTTTCTACTATAATTATAATATTTTATATTATTAACTTTATACAGTACTATATGCAAATGTTTTCGATATTTTAACAGAAAAATCGATTTGCGACATTTATCTCGGGACTTACCGAAAGAAGCAACGGAAGATCGATGCGTATAATTCCGAAAAAGGCGAAGAAGTGCACTTGATGTAACTGAAAGTACGTTACAGCTTCCACACTGCAATCCTATAATCATTTAATTATTTATATATTAATTAATATAATTTTAGAAAGAATTGAAACCGATAAAGTATTATACAATTTTTGTTTTATTGATTTTTATTATTTTAGATTTTCTTATTTTAATAATTATTTATAAAAAATTTAATTTAATATAAATAATAAAAATTATAAAATTTACAAAATTTTAATCAAAGTATGACAGAAAACCTTCTGTCATTTTTCATAGATATTAAAATCGTATGATCGAAAAAAAGTTTGCTCGATGCAATTAGCTTTTAAGCGGAAGTATAACTTCATTACAAGATAATGAGATAAAGACAACATCAGAAATGGTACAATAATATTACTACAAGTTGTGCAATTAATTACGTTTAAAAATCAGTTTATGGTTGATTAGATGCTTTTTTTTTAATTAATCAGAATAATCAAAATTGTAATAAAAATGATAATTGTTAATGATTCAATGTAATTATTTATTTTAAATTGTACAATTTATAATTAAACCTTTAACTGAAGAAATGCTACTGCACCATATTTTAATTAATAAAAATTTGCATTAAATCCATACACTGAGAAAATGTTCCATACACTGAGAAAATGTTCTGTTTGATTCAACAAACCATCTGTTCGATTTTACAAACTATTCAACAAGATTTTGTTGCATTAATAGGAATTAGGATTCTCTTGCAGAATCTTGTTACATTAATAGAAATTTTGGTAGATTCAATCAGAATCTGTCTGTTTCGTCCAAAATTGAATAGACGGTTTATTGAATCAAATAGAACATTTTTCTCAGCGTATTAATACTAATTAGTGAAGATATTGACTAAGAAATTAAAATAGACTATAAATTAGCATGATTAGAGAATGCTAAAACTTTTTATTTTACCTGCATAAAATTTCGCTTCGTGAGGATAGCCGATGATGGCGTGAAGGTGATCTTGCCGACGCGATTAGCCTGTTAAGCAGGAAAAAGTAATATCAGTTAAGCACGTTGCGTGGAAGATTTCTTACTCCGAGCGCGTGGACCGATCTACCTGAGTCGCGGTCGCATGGCAGATAATAGTGATGATAAGTAAGTTTGTCACGCAAGCAGACACCAGCAACACCTCTCTCATCATTAGCAGAGGTATCGCCTCGCTCTCATTGATCGTGTAGATGCGCGTCAGGGTGTTGAAGGACATACTGGAAATCCATAGCAGAAGCTGCAGCGCATACACAGAGTTTATCATCTCGGTCGCGTTGGCGAGACACGAGTGCAACCACCACACCTCTTGCAGGCGAAACTGTCTGCTCGATCGATTCACCACCATGATTTTGCCATCTGTTTGAACACGCAATATCGCATGAGCAATGTGATTATCCTTAAGTGTTGAAAATTACATAATTCTACAAAAAATAACTTTTTTTAAACACAAGAATGTGAAGTATCTTGTTTTATAGTTTTTTTGATGTGCTAAATACAATGCCGGTTTTGAAAATGCTTCATCACGTCACAATTCCGAGAAATTCAAAGTCAAAGTTATAAAAAAGGATTATTTTAATGTACTTTAGCATATTATAACTATGGTATGCGATATGTTAGAAAAGTTTTTTTTTTAATAAAGTACATTACTAGGACTTTTAATTCTCTCAAAAGAAATTTTTTATGTACATTATGGTTAACAAAATTTTGACGATTAAATATTGTGTTTGTTGCACAACAGGTAGATTATAAATAGCACTAAGAACTGCAAATAAGTCAAAATTGACAAACTCAAAATAACAAATTCAACATAATAGATGTTAAAATGATAAACGATTGTAATTTTTGTGAAAATTCGTATTTAAGAATTTTTGAAGTTGCTGAATATGAATTTGATGTCAAAATTGACAAATTTGAAATAGACCAAAATATATATATTGGTTATGATATGTGCTTACAAATGTGAATACTTTGATTTCTTTCAGTACATGAAAATAAAGAAGTTTTAAATGGAAAAAGTGAATCTCACAACTTGTCAATTTTGTGGTATTTAGTAGTGACTACAAACCACTCTCCAATTTAAAGTTGTGTATGTGTTGTGTGTGTATAAGCGTGCGCGCGTATATGTATGCGTAGTATTTTGCGTGTGATTACTTATTTACATTTTGTAAACTTGTATATTCAAAGAATTTATTTAAAAAAAAAAGAAACTTTTCTACACGTCGTATATCATAATTATAATGATAAAATACGTCAAATTAATCCTTTTCATAACTTTGACCTTAAATTTCTCAAAATTGTGATGGAGCATTTTTAAAACTGGCGTTATATTCAGCATAAAAAAATTATAACAAGAAATATCTCGCAGCTTTATATTTTTTTTTTTTTGTATATGTTATTTGACTGTAATTTACTTCTAATTTAATAGCCATTATTCCTTTTTCAAATGCGATCACTGGGTTTATGAATAAATAATTCTTTTTAATCATGTTTTCTAAAGTATTACATATTACGTAATTTTTTTACACTATTTTGTAAGTAATTTACTTTTAACATAACATTTTTTAAACAATTGTATAAAAATAATATTTTATTTTATTTTTTAAAGTTTAGTAAATTAAATTTTCTAGATGATAGTAATATTTTTCATATACATAACTTGTAGTTTTTTGAATCATTGATGTATATGTTTCCTTTCTTAATAAGTATTTTTACTTCGTATTTATACTTTACTTACATATATTGGTTGCTTGAAATAATTGAAGACTGCAAGATTATTGTTAGCACATGTTGTGTCAAATTTTTCAGAAAAGATAGTAAAATTAAAAAAATATTAGGAAAATGTCATATTTATTTAGAATGATATTATTTATAGTAGAAATAATTTAGTAAAATTATTTCTACTAAATAATACTATTCTAAATAAATATGACATTTTCCTAATATTTTTTTAACATCGAATTAAATTTACTTTCGTTATTTTACCGAGAAATTTATTTATTTGCTCTTAAAACGACTGACAAATCAATACATTAATTTGCCGGGACTTCAACCCTCGAGGCTATTCTGTCTTTATCAAATAAACCGCGTGAGAAAGTACGGCTGTTAGTACGCAGACATTAAACGTCGATGATAACAGGTGGACAATAAATGCTCGCAAAACGAACAAAACAAAGAAAAGCTAGTAAAAGTAAAATAATTGAAGACTGCAAGATTATTGTTAGGACATGTTGTGTCAAATTTTTCAGAAAAGATAGTAAAATCAAAAATTTTTTTAAATTTAATTTTAAATGAATTTTTTTCTCTTATATTTTTGTAGAATGCGTGATTTATAACTTGTTGAGAGTGCACTAGCGTTACAGTTTGACGAGATAAATTATTGGCGTCAAATTACTGTAAAACACGAGAGACGCATTATTCTCTACAATTAACCTACCTTCAGGCATCAGTAATATTTCACAAAGACTGCGAAATCTCCCATATAGAAGGGATGACAAGCCGACGAATGTCATCAGTTGCATCGACAGCGTCGCATTAACAATGGCATAAGTTACACCATTGAACACAGAATCTTTGGGCTCGACGCTGGATAAGACAAAATAGTGAATGACATTGAGCGGTTAGAGAAATGATTAAAATACAAAATTATCTGATTATCGTAAATTAATATGATATCAAAATGTCGATATGATTCCAACTTAATTCGACTTTCTTTTATATATTTCAATTTACTTATTTTCTTACTTGCTATCAATCTTTTGTAAATTAATTATGTCAGTGAACACGAATATATTGATAGATCGATTTTATACAATCCTGTTTAATATTCAATATCGAAATCAATAATTGGAGTTTATTTCTTTTCCACTGCACATTATATACATATATGCATCATAGACGCTAGATTATTTTGTATGTAATGCGCTTGTAATGAAATAAATTCTACAATGCAAATTTATGTGATAAAATTCGTTTATCTTATGATCGTTGACACACAAGAGATATTTAAAATGGAAATTTTTCTTTTGACGAGAAATCATGAAAGACGATCTTGTTACATTTTTAATATTCTTCATAGTCTCGATTCAAAGTTTCGCAACTCATGCAGTTACATGCAAATGTGACGTCTCGATAAATAAAAACAAGCTGTACTATTTCAAGCTAAGAGTGAAATTATTGACTTTAGAAAAACTTTGAGAATATGTTTTAAGTATAATAGTGCCTCATATTCTGATGGTTATCATGCATGTTGTTTCTTAAAAGAGAATATCCTAATTAAAATTGTAAAATCTGCAATTGCAAAATAACGTACCGTTATAATTATCGTCTTTTTTCTTTCGCGATATCTATATTACCAACTTATATAAAAATAATAAATACTCACCAAAATGTTATGTACCCGACTATTGACCAAAACAATAAAATAACGAAGGATAAAGCCCAACAGAAGTAACGCATTCTGTGAGAGTTTTTCAGCTCCTTATATTTAGTCGCTCGGTCAAAAATACGTAAGTGCGAGAGCGCGGCTCGTATCTTCCAATTGTACCGCAACGTCATGGCGATATCGCTGAAGACGCAAGCATATGACAGGCCCGTTCTCACTACGGTAAGTATCAGTAGTCTCGGGCTCAGTATATCATCCATTCGGAGCATATAAAAATTTGCCACGCAGAGACTCGCGTACAGAAACGCGGATAAAACCGAGTAAAATGCACCGTGTTTCATCGTTACAATATCGTCCTCGCTGACGATGTAATATCCACATCCGAACAATCTAGCAGTATGCAATAACGGTTGTATATCGCTCAAAGACACCATTGTGCCATCGAGAACTTGGCAACTAAAGAAAAAGTGAACACTTCTCTTTGCGCGAAAATGCCGCAAAATTTGCAAAACTCACGGCACTATGTCTGTTGATATTCTTACTTAAATGCTTCTTAGTTACCCAGCGTGTTCTTATTTCCCTCTTAATAAGATTCTTGAGATGTGCGTAGGAGAAACGCAAAGATTACAAAGTCGATTCACAAAAATCACGTCGATATGACAAGGATTTCTGTAGTAATACATAGTCTGAAAGATATCTATTGTACTTTAATGTTGCACGAAGCAATAAAAAGAAAGATGGAGATGCGAGATAAAATGGAAATTTTTAAGTTATGGAAATTTAACTCGTGATCTTTCCAGAAAAGTATAAAAATTTCCAATGCGTAATGATCCGTACAACTTGTGTTTACGGAATTAGAACGCGTATGAATTTTAAAAAACATAATGAACGTAGTTCGTTTAATTAAACTTCCAGTTAAATATAACAAGTGTCTCATATTTCTGCCTCATATACGCACGACAATGTGAATCAACTGAACATTTGATTGGAAAGTAGTTCTTATACCGATAACACTCGTGTCGTTTTTTGCTAGCAGCCATTGCGAGTGACCGATTCTAAATTACAGCGTTTCGATGTTAGATTCGATCTAAGCGACATTCGATTCGTCAGATAGAAATGGCCCGAATTGCCGAATAATTGCTAGTCGGAGAAAACTATCGTAAAACTATTCTGAAGTGACAACGTTCACCGTCGAAGCGATCGTACATACTACTGTCGGTCCGCAAACTAAGCTCTTCCACTTAACCGCACTAATGGCAATGTCGCCATAAGATAAATGGAAAATGTGCCTGGCGCATGGCTCTTCCGGTGCTTCACACTTCATGATATCAATCTGCGACGAATACTGCAAATATTAACGCGACTTTCAAGCAATTAACACCGATGCGGGAACGTATTCAAAAATTTGACATTGTGACAGACTGACATTTCGGTTGTCATCGTTGACTGCCTTGTGTCTGTCACGATGATGATTCCTCGTGAACGACTATTGCTTATCTATGGAAAAAAACTAATCGACACAATCGTGAAGAATTAGAGAGTACGAGCCGATTTGCGACGAGAGTCGCATTCGGCTCCCCGACATTATGATAATCGCGATTAGATGCTAAATGTTTTGAGATTAACGAGTCACAATGAAACAAATTACGCCCATTTATATCTATCACAAAGAGAGAGATAAGAGGATAGCGACGAAATAATGCTGATATCTTGAATTATAGATTAGTTGTAATCAAGTATAGTAATCTTTTCCCGGCAAATAAGATATAAAATTGAAATAGAAATCAGTTTCAAAAAGAAATTAAATTTTAAGAAGAAACATAAATTTTAATTAAAAATGATGATACACGCTTATTTATTGAGCCTTAGCTTGTTTTAGGTGCTATTTATTAATATATTTTACATGTGTTTGTCGTATATCTTACATCTAATTGTCGAACGTTTCGGCACCTTTTTTTGGGCCTTCTTCAGCGAATCTAATTCATGTTGCGTCTCTTAATCAAAATTTAAACTGGTTGTTTTTTAGTGTAGGTCTCTTTTGTCCATTTTTTGTCCAGTATGAAACGAACAACACAAAAAGTAACAAGTCACAATAAAAATCAATCCAGCCAGTCAGAAGAATTAAGTCAAACTAAGAACATAAAACCAATAAATAAAAATCAACAGTTGCCATGTCTGACACACGAGAAAAAAGCAAGGGGTGGACAAAAAGTTCGTAAAAATGGACAAAGGGACCTACACCAAAAAACAACCAGTTTAAATTTTGACTAAGAGACGCAACATAAATTAGATTCGCTGAAGAAGGCCCAAAAAAAGGTGCCGAAACGTTCGACAATTAGATGTAAGATATACGACAAACACATGTAAAATATATTAATAAATAGCACCTAGAACAAGCTAAGGCTCAATAAATAAGCGTGTATCATCATTTTAAAGTTTTAATTGAAAAACTGAGCCTAATTAAAAATTCTTTTTATAGTTATAAATTTTAATCTTTTATCTCTTTCTATATCGCATGTGTGTGTGAGCGTCGTGAATAAAAAAATTCAGTCATTGATAAAACTTGACACGTAATAATTTGAAAGGGAAAGTTTCTGTATATAAAAGATGTGCACGTCAATTGTAACTTACAATTAGTATCGAAGCGTGTGAAATGTAAGGTCTCTCTCAATAGGTCATGGTGATACATCGTGTAAACAGAAATGTCAGTTAATTTCTCCATCTATATGATATATGGTATAGATAAGCACCTGGATACGAAATGACGTAGCGCAGATCATTAGTGTCAATGAAAATATTTGGCTTATGTATAACATCATGAAAGATGTCTGTGTATGTATGTATACAGGGTTTACCAAAAGTATGAAAACCCTAAAATATTTCGAAAACGATCAACTATAGCGAAAAATATGTAAGAAGCAAAGTTGTAGGGCTAAATAAAATGTACCTAATGGTGATAAGAATTTGACTTTGGATGGAGTACGCAAGGCCACATGAAGGTCAAGTTGAATTTTAGAAATGGAACCCCCTATTTTTATTGCATATTCTTGTAGCTTATTTCAAGAGCTTTTCAAAACACTATAATGAAGTTATTTTTTATTAAGAATTTTTCGAGTTATGAGGCTTGAAAGTTACGGTAGAGTAAAAGAAAGAGAATGAGGCAACGCGCTCAACGCGCTTCTTTAAGTCTCATAACACGAAAAGTTCTTAATAAAAAATAACTTTATTATAGTATTTTGAAAAGCTCTTGAAATAAGCTACAAGAATGTGCAATAAAAATGGGAAATTCCAATTAAAAAATTCAACTTGACCTTCATGTAATCTTGCGTACTCCACCCAAAGTCAAATTCTTATCACCATTAGGTACATTTTATTTAACTCTACAACTTTGCCTCTTACATATTTTTCGCTATAGTGGATCGTTTTCAAGATATTTTAGGATTTCTACACTTTTGGCAAACCCTGTATGTATATGTATATGTAGACCTTAGAGAAAGAAAGGATCATAAAGATTCCATACAACACGCATGTCTTAAAGACATCCGACAGATGTTCAAAAGACGGCATTTTTTCAGATGTCTTTTAGATGTTTTTAAAGCATGTGTGTTGTCTGGGATAGAAGTAGTTGAATGTGTAGCGTGATACACTGCTACTTTCTGCAAGGGAAAAAACCGATGCTATCTCGCTTATTAATGATTGGCAAACTAGGTCTTTCAAAGTAAACTATTAAAATTCTATGTGTAGTTTATATATGCACACATTAAAATGCTAATAGACAAATCTATCTGTTAAATTTAAGCGACCTCATTTTTCATGTTCTCGCAATGATCTTGGTGAATATACAGGATGACTACTTTAAAAGCGATCCGGCGGAATTGTTGGCAAAATTGATATCAGATCTTATGTTTTCATAATGTTTATTATCTGAATGCTGTAGGAATTTGGAACAGATTGCACACTCATTTTTCTGGCTAGTGGGTGAGAACAGATTAGTTTGAAGCATATAAATTTTTCATGAATTGTGCTTTGCATATGATTTAATAATGAAAATTCGCTATTTCACCGAAAGCACCATTTTCAGTAACCACTTAACACTGATGGGCACTCCTGTGGCAGACACAAAACTAATCTATTTTTACCCACTAGCCAGAAAAATGAGTATGCAATTTGTTCCATGCTCCTATCTCAGATAGCACAGTGAATTCGCAAAGTTCCTTCAAGTTTTCTTCTTTCTTGAATTGTAATTCTTTAGGAATTCATAGAAGAATACTATAAGAATGATTCAAGAAGTTACATGCACCATAATTGGAATTCCTGAAAATTTCTTGGAATATTCACATAGTATTCTATGTTCACATAGTATTCTCCAACAGATATATATTCTTTATGAATTCGAGAAGAATAATTTTAGAATAAATAAAGGATTACAAAATACTTAGTAAACCAACTAACCAACTAACAGACGTGTGTAAAGTTAGCCCAGCACTTTTCGAATTTTATATTTTTCTTAATTGTGCCGAATTGTGCTATGTTTGTGCCGGTTTGTGCCGTAAACAAAAATCGACTACGACCTATGGTTCTCTTTGAAAACGGAGAAAAGTTTTTTTATGCACAAGCAAATTGGATCCAGTACGATTAAAAAACTGATTTTATCAATTATTCTCGTTGGGAAAAGTTGTTGTACTGGCCTAGCATAACAACTTTTCCTAATAGCAAAGTGATCTAAATAGTTTTTTGCAGAATCGGTAAATAATTGTTTATACAGCTGTTACGTCTTACATTCTACACGGTTCTTCTTTGCGCAACTTTCTCACGATCAGTAAAACTCAAAGAGATCTCCAATGAAAATTTGTCCGTTACATATCTTATCGAGGAAAAATATATATATATCTTAATGGAAATTTGTCTATTACATACCTTATCGAGAAAAAAAATATATATCTTAATGGAAATTTAGCCTTTACAAATGTTACCTTAATAAATTCCTCAAAAACGGAAAATTTCCCATTAACAAAATCTAACGGACAAACTCTCCGGACAAATAAAAATAAAACCATAAAACTCGCTAAGATTATTTCGGGTTCATCATACATTCCTTCACGTATCGAGATTTCCGATAAGATAAATTGTCCTTTGAGTTTCCGGCGACGATCACGTTCGCACCAATAAAATTTTATAGCGTCTACACTAAATACCACCACCAGGTACCTTGCCTAATTCCCGCCTATCCCGACATTAATCCTTAAGTTCGATTTCCTATTGGAAATCTACCTTTATTACTTTCCTCCACCCTAAGATTTCCTCAAGGATCCAAAATCTTAATTGTTCCTCTCAGAAGGAATACTTCCCTTCCAAAACCAAAAAATCCAGGTATAAAAGGAAAACACCCACCAGCAGCAGTACCACCAGTAGTAGAGAGAGAGAGAGTCAGTATTTTCCGAACAGTTCTACTCCGACTAAGGCCGGCGTCACATAGAACCCGTAATCCGTAATCCGCACCGAAAGTCCGCAAAAGTTACTAGGGATTGCGTCCGTAACGTTACGTGTGTTTTATCTCCTTGTGTCCCATGGAGCCATAATTCCATGAAATTTCCGTAAAAGTTACTAAAAGTTACTAGTTATTACTAGTAATGCTTTTTTTAATTTTATTTATTTAACTAAATTTGACGATTTAATTAAAATTTTTGTTAAAATTATAATATATTCTGTAGTTTTCTTATGAATAAAATACAAATAAACAATTATAATCTGTTAAATAAAAAATAGTAATACCGTTACGTGTGTATTTACGGCTCCATGGGACACAAGGAGAAAAAACACACGTAACGTTACGGACGCAATCCCTAGTAACTTTTGCGGACTTCCGGTGCGGATTACGGATTACGGGTTCTATGTGACGCCGGCCTAAGGGTGCCGTCACATAGGCCGGCGTCACATAGAACCCGTAATCCGTAATCCGCACCGAAAGTCCGCAAAAGTTACTAGGGATTGCGTCCGTAACGTTACGTGTGTTTTATCTCCTTGTGTCCCATGGAGCCGTAATTCCATGAAATTTCCGTAAAAGTTACTAAAAGTTACTAGTTATTACTAGTAATGCTTTTTTTAATTTTATTTATTTAACTAAATTTGACGATTTAATTAAAATTTTTGTTAAAATTATAATATATTCTGTAGTTTTCTTATGAATAAAATACAAATAAACAATTATAATCTGTTAAATAAAAAATAGTAATACCGTTACGTGTGTATTTACGGCTCCATGGGACACAAGGAGAAAAAACACACGTAACGTTACGGACGCAATCCCTAGTAACTTTTGCGGACTTCCGGTGCGGATTACGGATTACGGGTTCTATGTGACGCCGGCCATACAGCCCGTAATCCGTAATCTGCACCGGAAGTCCGCAAAAGTTACTAGGTATTTCGTCCGTAACGTTACGTGTGTTTTTATCTCCTTGTGTCCCATGGAGCCGTAATTCTATGAAATTTCCGTAAAAGTTACTACAAGTTACTAGTTATTACTAGTAATGCTTTTTCTAATTTTATTTATTTAACTAAATTTGACGATTTAATTAAAACTTTTGTTAAAATTATAATATATTCTGTAGTTTTCTTATGAATAAAATACAAATAAACAATTATAATTTGTTAAATAAAAAATAGTACTATCGTTACGTCTGTATTTACGGCTCCATGGGACACAAGGAGATAAAAACACACGTAACGTTACGGACGAAATACCTAGTAACTCTTGCGGACTTCCGGTGCGGATTACGGATTACGGGCTGTATGTGACGACACCCTAAGACCCGAGCAACATCTCTGAGGGTGCCGCCACATACAGCCCGTAATCCGTAATTCGCACCGAAAGTCCACAAAAGTTACTAGGTATTTCGTCCGTAACGTTACGTGTGTTTTTATCTCCTTGTGTCCCATGGAGCCTTTGACTATAGAAACATGGACTGCTAGTGTTCCCCCCCTTTTCCCATTGAAGCAATGTTAAACAGATGTAATGGACATCTCTAACGATATTAACTCCGCCTTTTGCCCAAAAAGCGGAAAATTCAAATGTAAAATATCTGAGAATAAGTAAAGGTTAAATATAAAAACAATATCATTATTATTACAGACTTAATAATTTTATTATAAAGAAAGAAATAATGTTATAACGTTATTATAAAAATAAAATGAACGTAAATGCATCGTAACGTTATAATATAAAATAATAAAATAATAAAGATGTGTTTACCTTGTTGGTGTTAAGTTATTTTTAGATTTGTTCATTCTTTTTGAATCAAGATCTTGACTACTTGGAGACATTTCTGTCGTTATTTCTCTAGCTTCGATATATTCCGATTCAATTAGGCATTGACTGCGTTCAGCAGACTCAACAGTTGTAGACTTTCCGTTGAATCTCGACTGTTGATTTGTTGGTTATAAAAGTAAGAGCCAATCATGTTCGATTGCTACCAAGCGATTTGTTCTGCTGAACGCGCCCATTGATCATCATTGATCACATCTGTACTTAGCAATGGAATTTCTGGCGTTGCTGGTAATATTTCTATTCTGTAATTTACAATAATTATACTAATAGATTTACTAAATAATAGATGTTATAAATGTTCACTGTAATTGTAATTATATTAATTGTATTACGTTTGTTCTTGGGCACGTGGAAAAATAGATGGAATAGAATTTGATTTTAATCGAAATTTTTTATAACCGAAACGTTCTATACACTCTGATGTAAAGTGTAAAATGTAGATGCGACTACTTTTCGGTACATTTCGTGCACTTTCTTGTTTATTTAAAGTTACTAATACTTCGATCCACTTCTCCTTAAGACTTGGATTGCTCGGAAATCTATTATTCATATGTATGTAATTATTCTCTCAAATTATATAAACATCACGTTATTTTATTAAGATATTTAATATGTTTATTATAATATGCGACAAGACAAAATAAAAACACTAAAATAGTATGTAAATGAATAATAATAACTTAAATTATTAATACTTTGACATTAAAAGTTAAAATTTCAGTGAGATAGATACTGATTTCTTCATTGATTTAAGCAGATAAATATTTTTACTTCGTAAACTACACATTTTAGAAAGTATTCTAGTATTATACAGATTAGAATCACACAAACTATAATACACTCAAAAAATCGCAAACTGGTATCATTATCGTCATGTTGACGTTTATATTTTGAACTATTGCACCTTTCCACAAAACAATAACGACCCATTTTTTAATTGTATAAAATAAATAAACTGATGAGGACTCCGGCTGTTGATCGTTTTCGATCATGCTTTGTATTGTGTGACGCATGTGACGTCATGATATTTTAGTTCTTGGGTAAGGGCCATGGTGGCGTTGTTCATTACACTCTTATTTCACTACTAGCAGTCCATATTTCTATAGTCAAAGCATGGAGCCGTAATTTCATGAAATTTCCGTAAAAGTTACTACAAGTTACTAATTATTACTAGTAATGCTTTTTTTAATTTTATTTATTTAACTAAATTTGACGATTTAATTAAAATTTTTGTTAAAATTATAATATATTCTGTAGTTTTCTTATGAATAAAATACAAATAAATAATTATAACTTGTTAGATAAAAAATAGTACTACCGTTACGACTGTATTTACGGCTCCATGGGACACAAGGAGATAAAAACACACGTAACGTTACGGACGAAATACCTAGTAACTTTTGCGGACTTTCGGTGCGGATTACGGATTACGGGCTGTATGTGACGGCACCCTAAATCCGACTCTTTCGAACATAAACTCTGTATCAAACTTAGAAATATTTAGTAAACAAATTTTGTACTTTAGTATTTATAATAAAGTGTTTGTTAAACTAACATCTCGGCTCAACTATTTCTTGCGTCTTCAACCTATCTCAACGTTGATCCTAGTTGTTACTACGAATCAGCACTCAGAGTTAATAACTCCGGTGCGGACCACCGCACGTTGTATTAATTTCTGTATCCCCGCGAATCGTGGTGTGGCCCACCGCTTTACACCTGAAATTTTCGAATTAACACAATCTCCTTTTCATGCCTAAATCCAAAATGCGCCGTGGAGGAGTGAAATATCGTGCGCACCAATTACTCCTCCAATACACTAAACCAGCTACTGCGGAACACTCTCAATATATCGGCGTGGAAAAATATTACGACTCCAAGTACGAAAGTTTGTGCAACGACTCCGACCAGTTCTCTCGACGTGAAGGATTCAACCCTCATCGCCCGTGGCCCTTCACTCTCATCCCGTTAAGCTGCACTGCTTGTCCGATTGATCCAGCGAGGATTCCGTTAAGCGATCCAAGGAGATCTAACTACATTTCAAGACATCCAAGTAGTAAATCTAAATTTTATAGTCACTCCTTATCTCTCTCTCTCTCTCTTTCTCCCGACTGAGAAATCAAACCAAATTAGGAAATATGTCTATGTAACGTCAACTCATGTTACAACCTAATTCTAGTGTGTAAATCCTTAATAGTTGTAGGACCTCCGTCATAGACCTCCCTCTTCTCCTTTGAAAATCGCACGAGGTTCCGCCCTTGGTAAAAGGAGTTAAGTCTCGACCAGAAAAAGGAACCACGAACGAATGGTTGAGGCCTCTAACAGCGTAATATCGATCCTTACGATCGTTGACCTGTTCTCAGGCGAAGAAAATTGTTTGGCTCGCGCGGTCGCCTCCTCTCATACCAACCAGCGAGCAAACACCACAAATTCATACTTATATTGTTGCGTCCGTCCGTATGCCTGACTCCGTCCCTTTCTCTCTAGGTTAGGACGTAACACAGCCATTTTTGAAATTTATTATTTCGACAATTCCAATGCTTGTGCTGAATTGTGCTAGGCTAGCACAACAACTTTTTATTAAGAAAAAATGTCAGATCATTGAATTTCGCGGTAGAGTCGAAATTAGGAACGTGGAATTAGGAATTTTAAATTTCAAATCCATGTAACTTTCGAATTGTAGCAGATAGCCGAATTCTGCGACTTGTGCTGAGTTGTGCTAATTAAAGCGAACAAAAAACTAGCAAGGAAAGTATCGATAACCTTAGGGTTTGATTAAATACTATAGAAGAGACATGAGGGTTGAATTGAAATTTGACTTTTTCGAATTTTCACGAGTTGTGCCAGCCCAGTGAACACAGAACATTGCAACAATATTGCGGCAATGTTGCAACATTGTAGCAACATTACAGCAATATTGCAAACATTGCCACAATGTTGCTGCAATGTTCTGTGTTTATTGGGAGATTGTGCTAATCGAGCGCAACAACTTTTCCTAATGGCAAAATGTCGTCAGATTATTGGACGTATTATATACAGTGTGTTTCATTTTAATCTAGCCAGGTGAATATTTCAAACGCTGTTGAGTTTAGAGAAAAATGTTTCAGACAAAAGTTGTAGGGTTTGGAGGGGGACACAAGATGATGGGCTTGAGTTTTTGATGAAGGTCATATAAAGGTCAACTTTGTTTTTTTAAATAAAATGTAGTATTTTTTATTGCATATTCTGAAAGAACATAAAATTCTGCATTAAAATTGTCTGACACGTTTTTCATGAAAATCCATAATTTTTGAGCAAATTTATTTAAATTTAGCAATTAAAGAAAAAATGTTTGTTTTTCGTAAAGAGAATCATGCATCAATTTGTACATGTTCATAAACATTTCATAAACGTTCTTAGAGTTACCCGGAATCAACGGCGTGGACGTGACGAAAATCTGATTCCATCGAGGTGCTTGATTTACGTGAGTCCCCTTGCCTCTCACTTTCGGGGTTGCTAAATTTGCTAAATTTCCTCAAAAATTATAATAAAAATAATAATACAAATTATAAATACAACGAAAGGTACCAAAATGCCGCCACGTCCACGTCGTTGGTTCTGGGTAACGCAAAGAGTGGATTTTATTAAATAAGAGAAATAAAATAAAATGTGCATTATAAATGATCATAACTGTGAAGTCCGGTTAGCAAAACTTACATTTTTAATTTTTCCTGCAGTGCAACGTCCAATGATCTGACGACATTTTGCCATTAGGAAAAGTTGTTGCACTCGATTAGCACAATCTGGCACAACTCGTAAAAATTCAAAAAAGTCAAATTTCAATTCCACCCTTATACCTGTTCCATAATATTTAATCAAACCCTAAGGTTATCAATACTTTCCTTGCTAGTTTTTTGTTCGCTTCAATTAGCACAATTCAGCATAAGTCGCAGAATTCGGCTATCTGCTACAATTCGAAAGTTACATGGATTTAAAATTTAAAATTCCTAATTTCACGTTCCTAATTTAAGCTCCACCGCGAAATTCAATGATCTGACGACATTTTTTCATAATAAAAAATTGTTATGATAGCCTAACACAATTCAGCACAAACATTGGATTTGTCAAAATAATAAATTTCAAAAATGGCTGTATAAACAATTATCCACCGATTCTGCAAAAAACTATTTAGACCACTTTGTCATTACGAAAAGTTGTTGTGCTAGGCCAGTATAACAACTTTTCCCAACGAAAATAATTGATAAAATCAGTTTTTCAATTGTACTGGATCCAATTTGCTTGTGCATAAAAAAAAATTTCTCTGTTTTCAAAGAGAACCATAGGTCGTAGTCGATTTTCGTTTATGGCACAAACCGGCACAAACATAGCACAATTCGGCACAATTAAGAAAAATATAAAATTTGAAAAGTGCTGAGCTAACTTCACACACGTAACTAACTGTAACATATTACACCAATATTATCATTTCACTCAACATCACTCAACAATGTAAGTTGTAACGGTGCGTATTTTTACGCCTCACGAGCGGTGCGTAACGATGCGGAATTTCGACGGTGCGTAGGTAGTAAAGCGGATTTTTACGATGCGGAATTACGACGGTGCGTAGTTAGCAAAGCGGATTCTTACGACGCGGAATAACTCGTCGGTTTGCCAGAATTCGTTCGTGTGGTTTTTCGGGAGACTCCAAATTAACAAAAATAATTTAAAGAAAAATAAATATTTATTCAATAGAGCATTTGGATTAATAATATAATTATAAAAGAAAATAGTAACAACGAGTACATGAGCATTTCTGCAACGGTCTAATATGTTAACGGTATAATCGAATACAACTATCGGAAATAAATATTTTAATACTGAGTAGACTGCGTAGTTTATTTAACGTGTCGTGCGTTTGGCCGCAATTAAAATCATTATGAACATGATTGATCCTATTTAATTCTAAATCGGTCGGTTCGTACGGTACGGAGTCAAAGTAATAAAAAAATAAGCGATACCGCGTATATCCGAGCCCTGCTGAGTCGTCGACGGTTGCCGGTGCGCTGTGTCCGAAGACAGTGAGAGACTTCTCTCGTGCAAGGGATATCGGAAGTCGAACGCCGGGAACACCCGACCGAGGCAGAGAACGCCCTGCCCCTAGAACGACGGGAAGTCGGAAGTCGAACGCCGGGAACACCCGACCGAGGCAGAGAACGCCCTGCCCCTAGAACGACGGGAAGTCGGAAGTCGAACGCCGGGAACACCCGACCGAGGCAGAGAACGCCCTGCCCCTAGAACGACGGGAAGTCGGAAGTCGAACGCCGGGAACACCCGACCGAGGCAGAGAACGCCCTACCCCTAGAACGACGGAGAGTCGGAAGTCGAACGCCGGGAACACCCGACCGAGGCAGAGAACGCCCTGCCCCTAGAACGACGGAGAGTCGGAAGTCGAACGCCGGGAACACCCGACCGAGGCAGAGAACGCCCTGCCCCTAGAACGACGAGATATAGGAAGTCGAACGCCGGGAACACCCGACCGAAGCAGAGAACGCCCTGCTCCTAGAACGACTATCGGGATGAGAGCGAGTACGACCGGAGCTTCAGAGTGCGTCCTGAGGCTTGTCCAAGTCGTACTCGGGGGAATGGTCTCGATCTGTTCAGCGAGCCGGCTTTTATACCGGTCGCGCTACTCCCACTTGGGGTACCCTACCCGGCAGCTACCCCTTCTCGAGCTTTTACCCTCGAGTTGGGGGATCGGAATGCGGCCCTAAATGGGGGTGCTCACGTGGAGCCCGCGTGACGCTTAGTAACAGCGCGTGCTGTTACAAAGTGCACTATAACATGTTATATATAACAATTACATTGTTGAGTGGCGAATTATAATATTGATGTAATGTCATTGTTAGTCGATATGTTTAGTAGATATATTAGTAACAATTATTAAAAATATATAATAAATGAATCCAATTCAACCGTACTTACCATTCAATAAATTGTCCATGGATTTTTATAATATCGCCTTTTCGTCTTTTATAATATATATATATATATCGTTTGTTTATGTAGAAAAAAATATTGCACTTAATACTGGTAGCACACAGCGTGACACTACACGAGATGAGTCGGAAGATGCGCAGAGCGCTTTGTGCATCACAAGTGTACGCTTGGGTTCTCGCTTGTGTGCGCGGATGCCGCAGTAAACGAATCTAGCAGCTCTGGTTAGAATTAAGACAAATGAAATACTTTTAATTCTTCATGAATTCTCGAAGTATTCTATAAAATACTGAGTCGCAAAGTATTCATTATAATGAATTTTTGGGGAATACTTCAAGATAAACTGATTATAGTTAATTCTTTTAGAATTCTTCAGATATTCATTTTTCTAATTCTGTATGTATTCTTTAAAATAAATTCTCTATAAACTTCCATTCATCTCTGTGCTATCTGGGATATTATTTTAGAAAGAAACATAATAATAAACACGCATATATATAAACACATATATGTATTTATAATAATTTTAAATATTCTACATATTACAACATAAATGAATTAATTAATACATAAAAAATTATTACAGCACCTGCTTTTTTTATTTTTTATTCCAATATTGTATAAAAGTTTATATCACTAATTCCATTATATATAAATAACTTTGAACAACAATAAATTAAATAGTTTGTATATTATTATCAAAGTTGGAAAGTAACACGTTACTTGTAACGTCGTTACTGTTACAGTTACTTTTCTCAGTAATGAATTGGTAACGGCGTTACTTTTCGTTGTCTGTAGCGGTAACGGTAACGACGTTACATTTTTTTTTTGCTAAGGGCCTATCCAGACAAACTTGTATAGTCGCATAAACATATGCATAAAGAAATTGATTGGTCCATAAGCAAATGCATAAGGAAATGGACCAATCAATTTCTTTATGCATATGTTTATGCGATTATACAAGTTTGTCTGGATAGGCCCTAAAACAATCTTAAATATAAGAATAGACTATAGGTTTGTTCTTTATTGCCGAACTTTCTGCACTAGTGTACACTAGTGACACTAAAGCGTTCTCTATTGCAGTGCAACGTGCACCAATTCGTTCTTCATTGCAGTGCAACAGAACTCGGTGCAACAGTTCATGGTACTCGTTGCACTGGATCTTAAGCAAGAACAAGCAGTGCAGGGCAGTGCGAAAATCGGATAAGTTAATAATGGGAAATTTAAAAAGTACACATAATCTATTATAAATATTAAAGTAACCTATTTAATATTAAAGTAATTAATAATTCTCTTAAAATTAAATTATAAGCACTGAAATTGTACTAATAATCTGTATTTCAGAAAATCAAGCTGTGATAGTACTAACTTTTATTAAATGTGAAAAGTTTTATCTTTTTAGAGAAGCTACATGTATATAAAAGTTTTTTATGCTGTAACATAAATTTATACTTATTGTTAATAATAATTGCAAATTTATAGAACAGCTGAAAAATATGTATATATATATATATATATATATATGAAAGATTTAATTAAATATTATCTTTAAAGCTTTGTTTCTATCTAAAAATAATATTGTTGCGCTCGCGGAACGAAGTATCGCACACGTCAACGGAACTCGCGGAAATCAAGGAACATTTTATTTATGTAAAAAACACACTTTAATAAGAACAATAACTTGAATGAATACAACGAGTAACCGAGAATACAATTAAAAGATCAGAGCCGTCGCACACGTCCGCCCGAGCAGACAGCTCCCGAAAATCTGACGTCTCACAGTTTATTTACAAACTGCCATAGAGACGTCTAAACAATATTACCATGGAGACATTATTTATAACATTTCAAAGTTGCTAAGAAACAGCTTATCAAACCGTTGAATGACCGATCGATAATATCGATCGGTCTCTCAGCTGACTGCACGCAGCATCAGCGACGAAAAAGCTTGGGCGCAACACTGCCCCTCTTCTTCAAAATTGTCGTCCCGACAATTGTCTTGGCTTAATGGGTTGACTGTAGTCTTCATGTCTTCAAGTGTTGACTCCAGGGTGATATTACAACTTCCTGCTCTACCCTGAGCTGCTGCTACAGGTTACCGAGAGTCGAAATTCCCAATCAAACACCTTCAGTATCATGAAAGATTTTGTCGTCGAACCCTTCAGCGTTGATTCCAGGATACCTATATGGTCTCTTGCTCTGGGCTACTTTTGCTGCAGGTCACCGAGCTCCATCTTCCAGTATCCAATCGATTTTTTTTTTCAAATTTTTCTGGCTTCTGCTTTCTAATTTGGACAAAAAAGGGGTATTCACCGTGGACCCTTCGCCCTAAAAAGGACTTTCAAGCCCTCTGCTTCGGCATTCGCCCTTCGACTCACGGGAAAACCACGGCTCAAAAACCGTGAGCGAAGCAGTCTCCTATAAAAGCTTTAAAATTTTTTTCTCTTTTCCATTTTTCTTTTTAACTTTGTCCTTATTCCTTCTTCCAAAATTTTCTTTCCTTCCTTTTTTCAAATATTCTTTCTCCACTTCCTTTCCTCAAATATCCTTTCCACTTCTTTTCTTCAAACTCTACTTTCTTTCTTTAAACCTTCAAACTCTTTTCTTTTCAGGAAACTCTAAACAGAAAGAAAATAAGCAGAATCAAATAAACAAAATTAATTTCTAAACACATAAAGAAATTATTTTTCCATTTTTTTTTTTTTTATTAATACAGGTTAACGGATGTTTCAACTTCTTTTTACCTTTCATAAAATAAAGCTAATCTATCCGCATGAACAATTTTTCTCTTATGCTTGGATGATTTCTGAATGCAATAAACTACATCACTTATTCTTTTAACAATTTTATATGGACCTCCCCATTGATTTTGCAACTTCGGAGCTTTTCCCATGATTCGTTGGGGATTGAAGAACCAAACCTTTTGTCCTACAGAAAATTTTACATCCCTAGCCTTTCGATCATAAATAAATTTAATCTTTTCCGACTTTATTTCAAGAGAACGTCGCACATCCTCATGTATTATATTTAGTTTTCTTCTTAAATTCAGAATATAATTCTGCGTTAATTGATGATTTTCTTCCCCTGGAGGAACACCACGTAACAAATCCAAAGGAATTCGCAAATTTCGAGCAAAATAAACTTCTAAAGGAGTAAGTTTTGTTGTTTCATGCTTCGAAGAACGATAAGCCAACAAAAACATCGGAATTCATCGATCCCGATCTTTCTGATTAGAAGAAATAAATTTAATTAAATAATTCAAAATTGTCCGCTGTTGTCTCTCCACTTGTCCATCTGACTGAGGATGTAAAGCGGTTGTTCTTGTTTTCCTTATTCCCAATAAGTTTG